>NC_092375.1:190150421-190362530 GCF_030028105.1 Mobula birostris
GAGGGACTTAGGAGTCCGTGTGCAAGGCTCCCAGTGATTAATTTACAGGTTTGGTTTGTGGTAAAGAAGGCAAATACAATGTTGGCATTTATTTCAAGACGGATAGAATATAAATACAAGGAGATAATGCTGAAGCTTTATAAGACACTAGTCATTCTGCACTTGGAGTATCGTCAACAGTTTTGGGCCCCATATATCTCTGAAAGGATGTGTTGTCTTTGGATAGAGTCCAGAGAAGGTTCACAAATATGATTCTGGGAAAGAAGGAGTTAACATTTGAGCAGCATTTGACAGCTATAGGCCTGTACTCACTGGAGTTTAGAAGAATGCGGGGGGATCTCATCGAAACCTCCCGAATGTTGAAAGGACTAGGTACGGTGGATGTGGAGAGAATGTTTCCTGTGCTGAGGTTATCTTGAACTGGAGGGCGCAGCCTCAGATTTGGAGGGGTGACCTTTCAGAACAGAGGTAAGGAGGAACTTTTTTAGCTAGAGAGTAATAAATCTGTGCAATGCTCCACCACAGACTGTGGTGGAGGGCAAGTCTGTGGGGATACTTACAGTGGAAGTTGATCATTTCCTGATTGGACAAGGTATCAAAGGATATGGTGAAAAGGCAGGTGTATGAGATTGAATGGGTTCTGGGATGAGCCATGATAGAATGTTGGAGCAGACTCCATGGACTGAATGGCCTAATTCTGCTCCTATGTCTTATGGGCTTATGGTCTAACATTCTCTGGCTTCTCCACAAGGGCAATGTCGGATGCAGTTTACTACCTCATCTTCAATACCAAGCAATTGAACCTTCTCAACCAACTAGGACCTCCCATGCAGGACCTGATCAATGCCTTGCTGAAGTCCATGTAGACAACATCCACTGCCTTACCTTCATCAACTTTCTTCGTAACCTCCTAGAAAAACTCTGTAAGATTGTTTGGACATGACCTACCATGCACAAAGTCAAACTAATTATCCCTATTCAGTCCATGTCTATCCAAATATTCATATATCTGGTCCCTTAGAATATCTTCCCACTACTGATGTCAGGCTCATCTGCCTATAATCTATAATCTCCTGGTCTATTTCTGAGTAACAAATTGCTACAACTTTGCAGTGACAATGCATTCAAGAACTCTCATTTGGCCTACCTGACAAGGTGTACAACATTATTTCAAATTAATGTGTAGCCAATGTATTTAGTAACAAAAGAGGATACATCAATAAAATTATTATCTTGTTTAGTACAGTGACAGGAGAACAAGGTTGTTCATGGATTTTAAGTACAATACTGTGAAAATGTCTTAGGTGGATCTTCTTAAAAACATCAAGATTGATAAGTCCCCAGGGCCAGGTGTGATATACCCCAGGTTGCTGTGGGAAGTGAGAGAAGAGATATCTGGAGCAGTAGCTATGATCTTTGAATCTTCTTTGGCTGCAGGGGAGGTGCCGGAGGACTGGAGAATGGCAAATGTAATTCCCGTGTTTAAAAAAGGTAATAGGGAGAATCCTGGGAACTATAGACCGGTGAGTCTTACGTCTGTGGTCTGCAAACTATTGGAAAGGATTCTTAAGGATAGGATCTATGAGCACTTGGAGAAGTACAGTCTACTCAAGGATAGTCAACATGGCTTTGTGAAGGGGAGGTTGTCCCTCACGAGCCTAATTGAGTTTTTTGAAGAGGTAACAAAAGAAATTGATGAGGGTAGGGCGGTAGATGTGGTCTACATGGATTTTAGCAAGGCATTTGACAAGGTCCCCCACGACAGACTCATCCAGAAAGTCATGAGGCATGGGATCAGTGGAACCTTGGCTGTTTGGATAAAAAATTGGCTTACAGGAAGAAAGCAGAGGGTAGTAGTGGAAGGAAGGTATTCTGCCAACTAGTGGAGTGCCGCAAGAATCTGTCCTGGGACCCTGCTCTATGTGATTTTTATAAATTACCTGGATGAAGAGGTGGAAGGATAGTTGAGTAAGTTTGCAGATGACACAAAGATTGGAGGAGTTGTGGATGGAGCTGTAGGTTGTCGAAGGTTACAACAGGATATAGACAGGATGCAGAGTCGGGCAGAAAAGTGGCAGATGGAGTTCAATCCAGATAAGTGTGAGGTGATGCATTTTGGAAGGACAAACCAGGAGGCTGAGTACAGGGGTAATGGTCAGTTACTTAAGAGTGTGGATGAACAGACGGACATTGGGGTTCAAATCCATACATCCCTCAAGGTCGCTGCACAGGTTGATAGGATAGTTAAGAAGGCCTATGGGATGCTAGGCTTCATTAAGTTCAAGAGTAGAGAGGTCATGTTGCAACTCTACAAATCTCTGGTGAGACCACACTTAGAGTATTGTGTTCACTTCTGGTCACCTCATTATAGGAAGGATGTGGAAGCTATGGAGAGGGTGCAGAGGAGATTTACCAGGATATTGCCTGGATTGGAAAACAAGTCTTATGAGGCAAGGTTAGCAGAGTTGGGACTTTTCTCTTTGGAGCGTAGAAGGATGAGAGGGGACTTGATAGAGGTCTACAAGATCATGAGAGGCATAGATAGGGTGGATAGCCAGTACCTGCTTCCCCGGGCACAAATAGCAAACAACAGAGGGCATATGTACAAAGTTAAGGGAGGGAAGTTTAGGGGAGACATCAGGTGTAAGTTTTTTACACAGAGGGCTGTGGGTGCCTGCTATGCCTTGCCAGGGATGGTGATACTGTACTGCTGCTCTGCTGCTGCAAAAAGAACAAATTTCATGACAAATGTGAGCAATGATAAATGTGATTCTGATATGGGTCTCTATTGTGGACTGAGAGTGGGAAGGGGGCAGTGAGAGGGGAATCATGGTTGGGAAAAGGGGAAGGGAGAGGGGATAAGTGGGAAGCACGAGAGACATTCTGTAATGATCAATAAACCAAATGTTTGTGTGATTTGTTCTTTTTCACATGGGGGGGCCTGATGTTTTGTTGCCGTTTGTGCAATTTATTTGTTTGGATGCATTGGGGGGGTGGGCTGATGCTCTTATTGCTGCTTGTGCGATTTGGTTTTTTTGCTCATGGGGGGCATTGTCTGTTGCTCTTGTTGCTTGTGTGATTTGTTCTTTTGCACGTGAGGGGCTCTGACGTTCTTGTTGCCGTTTGCGTGATTTGTTTTTTGTGTGATTTGATGTTTTTCTTTGAACGTGGTTTTCTCTGATTCGTGGCTGTCTGTGGGGAAGACAAATCTCAGGATTGAATACTGCGTACATGATGATGATCAGAATCAGAATCAGAATCCGTTATTATCGCCAAGTATGTGGACACATACAGGGAATTTGAGTCGGTTTCCCTGAGCTCTCGCTGTACAGAATCAAAAAGCAAACAAAACAATAGTGCAAATAATCGTGAACTATATACAGTAAGGTATACCTGTGTACGTACAGGTGGACTTGGTTTATAATAGACTAAAATTCAAATGTTCATAAGACTGATGACATACGGAAAGAAACTGTTCTTGTACCTATTTGTCCTGGCATACAGTGATCTAAAGCGCCTACCAGAAGGAAGGAGTTGGAACAGGTGATGTCCAGGGTGTGATGGGTCTACAATGATGCTGCTTGCTCGCTTCCTGACTCTAGATGCATCTAAATCCTGGATCGAGGGCAGCTTCACACCAATAATCCTTTCCGCAGCCCTGACAGTTCTTTGGAATCTATTCTTTTCTTGTTTGGTAGCTGATCCAAACCAGACAGTGATGGATGAACAGAGAACAGACTGGATTATTCCTGAATAGAATTGAATCAGCAGTTCCTGAGGCAGGTTGTACTTCCTGAGTTGACGTAGGAAATACAACCTCTGCTGAGCCTTTTTGATAAGAGTGTCCGCGTTGGGTATCCACTTCAGGTCCTGGGAGGTTGTGACACCCAGAAACCTGAAGGTCTCCACAGCAGACACAATACTGTTGAGTATAGTGAGTGGGGGGAGTATTGGGGGGCTCCTCCTGTAGTCCACTGTCATCTCCACAGTCTTGAGCGTATTTAGCTCCAGATGATGATGACTGGTTCTTTGCTTGTGAAGATCAGGAGGGAAGAAGGGTCTTCAGGAGTGACAGCACAATTGCCGGTGACTGAAGAGGTGCCCCTGCTCCATTGCTTCTTTTCTTCCTGCCTGCGCTGTGTAGGTTTATAGTGGGGATCGGTGTGCATGGACCAAATCCGCTCTTTAGGCTGGGGGAGTGGGGAATGTTTCACAATGAACGCAGTGAACTGCGATGACTGCAGAAACTCCAAGGCTGGATGTTGAGTATCGGAGTTTTTCATCTCCTGGACAGACTAGCTGGCAAGGTTAATGAGATCCATTTACTCGGGTTTGAGATCAGAGTTGTCCTTCTCCTAGGCTGACTGCCAGCCGAGGCTGATGAGCCCAAACTGCCTGCCCAGTTATACCACTGGTCACTTGGTCATGCCAAGACATTGCAAACTCAGTAAGAACAGGGACACCATGTGAAGGCGTTGCTGTGGGCACAGTCGTGTATGCGAGGGAACATGGAAAAGCCAAACAGCGGTCCTGTGGTGATCAGAACACCCGGAAAAGAGAGGCTATGGAACATGCTTCTCTTTCCTTCAGGACGTCCAGCCCAGGACTCACCTGTCCCCACTGCATACGTACTTCGATAATAATTACTTTGAAACTTCTTTGAATCCTTTGAATTTCTTTTAATCCCTTAAATTTGCAGCCACATGACTTTTCATATTGCCTGAAATCTTCAATTTTTTTCTATTTTCCACCATTTTCTCTTTTTCTGCTTTTTATATATATAAATAATATAAATACATATCTATACACACACATATAAATAATACATTGTCAGTGACCTTAGGCTCAGCATTGATGCCAACAGAACTGGGTTGGCCTCTCTGGCAGTTCCCTTAATTGGTTTCACTCATACATCTTAGACACAATATTTTTTGACTATCTTGGAGAGCAATTTTCTAAAAGATAGAATGTAACTTTTGGTGTTGCTCAGGGGAGATGTCTTCCTTGCCTGCTCTTCTACTTATACGTGCTCCCCTTAGGAGACGTCATTAGAGAGCACAGACTTGATTTGCACAGTTATACAGTTGACACACAATTGTCTATCCCAGTGGAGCCTGATGCTGATAACACCTTATTTTCTCTGACTCTGTTATGGCTGCAATAAACAAATGGATGAGCAATAATTTTCTAAAACTAAATAAAGGTAGAACTGAAATAATTTCGTTTGGTCTCAAAGCCAAAAGGGTTAAACTTGGTTTTAAAAACAAGAGAAAATCTGCAGATGCTGGAAATCTGAGCAATACACAGAAAATGCTGGAGGAACTCAGCAGGCCAGGCAACCTCCCTGGAAAAGAGCACAGTTGACGATTTGGGCCGAGACCCTTCAGCAGGACTAGAGAATAAACGATGAGGAGTCTGAGTTAGAAGGTGGGTGGGTGGGGGGTGGGAAGGGGAGGGAGAAACACAAGGTGATGGATGAAGCTGAGGGAGAGATGGATAGGGGTGAAGTACAGAGCTGGGAAGTTGATTGGTGAGAGAGATACCGGGGTGGAGAAGAGGGAATCTAATCGAGGAGGATAGAAGGCCATGGAAGAAAGAAAAGGGGGGAGGAGAACCAGAGGGAGGCGATGGGCAGGCAAGGAGATAAGGTGACAGAGGGAAAAGGGGATGGGGAATAATGAAGTGGTGTGACAATATTGGTAGTTTGAGAAATTGACGTTCATGCCATCAGGTTGGAATAGGAGTGGCCATAAATTGACCAGGTGGAATGAGAATGGGAAGTGGAATTAAAATCGGTGGCCACTGGGAAATCCCACTTTTTCTGGTGGATGGAGCCTAGCTGCTTGGTGAAGTGGTCTCCCCATCTTGTCGGGTCTCACCGATACACAGAAGGCCACACCAGGAGCACCGGATAAAGTAGATGACCCCAACAGACTCACGGGTGAAGTGTCGCCTCAGCTGGAAGGACTGTTGGGGCCCTGAAAGGTAGTGATGGAGGAGGTGTAAGGGCAGGTGTAGCACTTGTCTCACTTGCAAGGATAAGTGCCAGGAGGGAGATCAGTGGGGAGGGACAAGTGGACAAAGGAGTTGTGTAGGGAGCGATCCCTGAGCAAAGCAGAAAGTGGGGGTGGGGGTGGGGGGAAGGTGTGCTTGGTGATGGGATCCTGTTGGAGGTGGCAAAAGTTACAGAGAATTATGTGCTGGACGCGGAGGCTGGTAGGGTTGTAGGTGAGGACAAGAGGAATCCTATCTCCAGTGGGGTGGTGGGAGGATGGGGTGAGGGCAGACGTTCACAAAGTGGAAGAGATGTGGTTGAGGGCAGTGTTGATGGTGGTGGAAGGGAAGCCCCTTTCTTTGAAGGAGGACATCTCCTTCATTTTGGAATGAAAAACCTCATCCTGAGAGCAGATGCGGTGGAGATGGAGGAATGGAGATGAGATTTTTACAAGTAACAGGTGGGAAGAAGTGTAGTCCAGGTAGCTGTGAGAGTCAGTGGGTTTATCGTCGACATCAGAAGATAAGTTGTCTCCAGAGACAGGGACAGAGAGACTGAGAAAGGGGAAGGAGATGGCGGAAATGGACCAGGTAAATTTGAAGGCCGGGTGAAAGTTGGAGGCAAAGTGGATGAAGTCGACGAGCTCTGCATGGGAGCAGGGAGCAGCAACAGTGCAGTTGTTGATCGACTGTTTCACATAGAGGTCAAAAAGGCAGACATGGCTGGGACCCATGCGTGTGCTCATGGCTACACCTTTTATTTGAAGGAAGTGGGAGGAGCTAGAGGAGAAATTATTGAGAGTGAGGACAAGTTCTGCTAGACAGAGGAGAGTGGTGGTGGAGGGGAACTGGTTAGCTCTGGTGTCCAGAAAGAAGTGAAGAGCTTTGAGGCCTTCCTGTTGGGATTGCAGGTATATAGGGACTGGACATCCACAGCGAAAATAAGGTTCTTGGAGCTGGGATTTAAAGCGATTTTAAAGTTCTCTTACCTGTTTTTAAAGCTCATCACAGAATTGTTTTCCTTTTATCATCCTGCTTGAACTCTCGGGTCTTCTTCTGCTAGTCCCTTAAATTTAAACAATCTCCCTCAAAAGATAATTGGCAGGTCACCTACACTCCTAAACTGTGGAACTCAATAATTAAAATTATAAAGGATACAGACTCAATTGACACTTTTAAAACACCAACTCAAATCCTGTTTATTTGACCTTGATCACCTGTATGAAATGTGCTCTGCAAGTAAGTTATTACATATAGTAACATATACAATATATTGTATATATACTATATATAGTACTAATGGAGAGGAATAATTTGGAAAATTCTGGTTCACGTACTGAAGCACCTTCAATTACTCCAAAAGACTGAGGTTTGGTAAAATACTGAAAGGCTTTTATTCACTGTACAATACGACCTCCACAGTGAGTGTCTGCCCCCGGACTGAGGGGGAGGGGCAAGGCGAACACCTTTATACAGGATTCTGTGGGAGGAGCCACAGGGGCAGTCAGCAGAGGGGTGTGTCCAGACAGGTATCCGAGTTACAACATATATACATGGTTTACCACACGTACTATATGAGTTAAGTGGGGCGGCCCGGTAGGGTAGTGGTTAGCACATCGCTTTACAGTACAAGGTTCAATTCCCGCTGCTGTCAGTAAGGAGTTTGTACAGTAAGGAGTCTGTAACTGCATGGGTTTCTTCCAGGTGCTCTGGTTTCTTCCCACAGCCCAAAGATGTACCTGTTGGTAGTTAATTGGTGATTATAAATTGTCCTATAATTAATAATAAAAAAGCATTATCAGGGATACATCTCACCCTAACCATGGACTTTTTACTCTCCTCCCATCCGGTAGGCGCTACAGGAGCCTCCGCTCCCGCACCAGCAGGCACAAGAAGAGCTTCTTCCCTGAGGCTGTGACCCTGCTGAACCTCTCACCACAGCGCTAAGCAGTATTTCACCCATATTGTACTCTCAGTACTTTTATATTTGTGTGCTGTAGCACTTTTTTTATTCACAGTTATTTTGTAAATATCACTCTTCTTTGCATTTCTGGTCAGATGCTAAATGCATTTCATTGGCTTTGTATCTGAACTTGGCACAATGACAATAAAGTTGAATCTAATCTAATTTAATCTAATAATAGGCATCCGTTAGTCTCATGAGACCATGGATTTGTGCCTTGGAAGGTTTCCAGGGCGCAGGCCTGGGCGAGGTTGTATGGAAAACCAGCAGTGGCCCATGCTGCAGGTCTCCTCTATCCACGCCAGCGATGTTGTCCAAGGGAAGGGCATTAGGACCCATACATCTTGGCACCAGTGTCGTTGCAGAGCAACGTGTGGTTAAGTGCCTTGATCAAGGACACACACACTGCCTCAGCTAAGGCTCGAACTAGCGACCTTCAAATCACTAGACGAATGCCTTAACCACTTGGCCACGTGCCAACACTCCTACAATTAGGCTAGGATTAAATTGGGGGTTGCTGGTCGGCGCAGCTTAAAGGATACGGTATACTCCCACATACAGTACATGTATTTTATATATGAATTTGTATTTTCAAAATTATTCTTAGCACATCTCTTTTTTATAAGGTTTAATATTTTGGCTTTACATTATAAATTAACTATTGCATATTAGCATGTTATAGTTACTGTTCTCGGATTTCTCCCTAATTCCCTCTAGCTTATTTGTTGTCTATTATCAAGTTCAATGGCATCCCCAAAATAAAAGTAAACCACGACATTTCTGAAACCAACAGTTACCAAATTGATTGGTTTAATTTGTAGTGGAAAAGTCATTGTGAATGAATGGTTTCAAACTGCAAAAGATTTATCCTTATTTGCATATGTTAAATGCTTGGTCTCCTTTCAGTTGAAATGTTCCCAATGTCATATAAAACTCTCTTGATATTTAAATATTGCACTTGCTATTCAAGATATTAAAAGAAAACTTTAATTGCAATTTAGCTCACCTCCAAATTAGAATTAAACAGCTGCTATCATTAAAAATCCATGAGCTCCGAGGTTCTAGCATAAAATTTTCTGATTTTAATAACAATGACTTCTTTTGAAATGATCAATAGTTAGTGATTAAAATACAAATGATTAAACAGCACCAATGTCAGCTTTTCTGTTATGATTGATCATGCTCTAATATCAATAGGTGACATTTTTTGGAACTCACCCATGGCTTTACTACCGTGCTCTGAAGAACTTCATCCAAGAAAGGCATTGATTGTGGAAAAAGTGATCAGTCTGAGCTAGCAATGGTTTAAGAAAAGTTTTATCTCTTTGCAGTTCTTTTTCCCTTAACTTATCTCTTCAGCAGCCTTCTTCTGCAATTGTTGGAGACCTGCCACCAGGCTGGCAGCAGAATGCTGGTTTCGAGGCTGGTTTCGAGACAGCTCTGTTAGTCAACTAATGTTACACAAGATAATCATGTCATTCACTTACTCCAGTTGCTGCTTCTATTCACACTTAGGCTGACTTCCAAAACAGTAGCAATATTTATATACATCACTTCAATAGAAACTAAAAATAATTAGCTGTCTGGTTTCCTACCAGTCATTTTCCTGATCTTCCCAACAAAAATACTGGTGAGGTTAACTCTTTCAGTGAACAGATAGACATATGACTTAGATTCTAAAATTAAAAAATCAGTAATAAAATAAAAAAAATGGAGGAAATGCTCAGCAGATTAGGCATCATCGATAGAGAGATGAACAGAGTTAATATTTAAGGACAATAGCCTTTCCAAAACTTTTCTACTAGCAATTGACATCTCTGATAACTTTTCACCATGATTTATTGCCTGAAACTGTGCGGTTCATTCTACGTATTAATTATTGAAAGTTTTGAGGTAAGTTCTAATGATGAAATTAGCTCGCAACTAATTGAATACTGCTGAAGTGTTTTGGCCCGAAACGTCGACTGCTTACTCTTTTCCATAGATGCGGCCTGGCCTGTTGATTACTTCCAGCATTTTGTGCGTGTTGCCGGATTTCCAGCGTCTGCAGATTTTCTCTTGTTTGTGAATTGAATACTGAATGATTTTTTAAAGCTTGAAACGTGCATAGTTTGCTTTTTCACTGGCTAATTACACTTATACAGTCCTGTGCAAAGGTCTTAGAGACATGTATATAGCTTGGGTGGTAAGATCTTTGCACAATGCTGTATTTGTCAAGGTGGAGCAGAGAGCAGGGGGGAGCAAAGGATGTTGGGAATAGCGAGGGTGGAGCATCGTGGGAGGGGCATGGGACAGGTGGAAGAGAAGAAGTGACAGGGGCAGGAAGTGATCCAGGTGCAGACGCACCCAGCCCTGAGTCACCAGGCAAGGTAATTTGATTCCAAACAACTGATTTATTGATCATTACAAAATGTCTCTCTTATGCTTCCCACCCCTCTCCTCTCCCTTCTCCCTTCCCCTTTTCCTAACCATGATTCCCCTCTCCCTGCCCCCTTCCCACTCTCAGTCTAAAGTAGAGACCCATATCAGAATCAGGTTTATCATTACTCACATACTGTATGTCATGAAATTTTTTTTCTATGGCAGCAGTACAGTGAAATACATAAAATTACTTCATAGAGTCATAGAGTGGGCAGGTGGTCAAGTGTTTAAGGCATTGGACTAGCGACCTGAAGGTTGTGAGTTCGAGCCCCAGCCAAGACAACCTGTTGTGTCCTTCAGCAAGGCACTTAATCACACATTGCTCTGCGACGACACTGGTGCCAAGTTGTATGGTCCTAATGCCCTTCCCTTGGACAACATTGGTGTCGTGGAGAGGGGAGACTTGCAACATGGGCAACTGCTGGTCTTCCATACAATCTTGCCCAGGCCTGCGCCCCCTAGAAAGTGAAGACTTTCCAGGCGCAGATCCATGGTCTCGCAAGACTAACGGATGCCTTTACTAAAGTCATAGAAAAGTACAGCACAGAAACAGGCCCTTTGGCCCATCTGGTCTGTGCTGAACCATTTAAGCTGCCTACTTCCAATGATATACCCCTACCATACCCCTCCATACCCCTACCACTTATGTACCCGTCTGTCTAAACTTCTTTTAAACATTGAAATTGAGATCGCATGCATCACTTTCTCTGGCAACTTGTTCCACACTCTCACCACCCTCTGAGTGAAGAAGTTTCCCTTCGTGTTCCCTTAAGCTTTTCACAGTACTCGAGTACTATGCGAGAGCGTTGGGCTCCCTAGCTACATACTTAAGACTTTTGCACAGTACCGAAGAAACACATCTGGTATGCAGAATGCGCACTTAGATCACTGATTTTTTATTGTCATCTCACAGATCCATTGGATATCTGAACTGCAGCCCTGTCACAGAGAGGCTTATGTGAAAGGACTGAAAAACCATGTCTCCTCTGTGATGTCAGCACTAATGTACCATTATGACCCCCTTAAATGATTTCCACTCCAATGCATTTTGCAAATGCTTCAGAAACGCTGAAAAAGCACTTTGGACGGACACTGGAGGCTTATGCTGGAATGCAGAAGCAGTGTATTTCCATAAGCCAAAGGAGTTTTGTATAATCCAGTGAAAGCACAAAGCTCTTTGAAAAACTTGTGCACAATATTTTGTAGCTGGTGATGTTGCAGTGCTGGATGACCTGAATATCAATTTTGGTCCTTGGTAAGAAAATTCCAATGGTAAATAGAAAGTCTGGGAATAACTATATACAAACATGCCCCGCTTATATCCTAGAAGCGGCCGGAATTTCCTCAGCAGCTGTAGAGTTGTGGCATAGTTGCTACATGTCATGACAATGAATGTTATGGTGGCTGGTCCACCACTTGAAACCCAAGGTGTCAAATGCTTCTGACCTCGCACTCTTTTAGCAAGGCCTTTCCGTTGTATGGTGTGACAATGCAGAATGCAGAAAAGAAATAAGGCAGATTGAGTATGCAGGCTATTAGAGGGAAGGTGCACCTTGCACTTCCTTTGGTGGAGATGAATCTCCACCCCGCCTCTCTAAAATGAGTACAAAGCGAATATATACATTGGTTAATGGAATGGCCAAAAACCTGGCAAGTGAAGTATATCTGGGAAAATTAAAATGGTTTATTTTAGACTGAAAAATAAAAGCCATGTTACTTAAATGGTAAGAGATTATCGAGCTCTGGTTTGTGGAGTGATGATGTTCAAGTGTACAATTTGCAGAAGGCTAAAATTGAGGTGCAGTGAGTAATTGGGAAAACGAATAACGTAGTATTGATTATAGAGAAGGGAACTGTAATTAAAAGTGTTGAGATTATCACACAATTATCTAAGACAATGGTAAAATCAGAAGACTGCTTACAATGCTAGTCTCTTTATTTAGGGAAAACGCAATTGAAAGTGCATTGGGAACGGTTTGAAGTGAGAGTGCAGATTTAATTGCTTAATAGGTGGGTCCCCTTTGAGGTAAGTTTGAATGGGTTAGATTTTTAACTATTCAAACTTAGAGGAGTGAGAGAGGCTTAACTGAAACATATATAAGATCCTGAAATTAATTGCTGGGTTGTATGTGGAGAGGATATTTCAACATGTGGGAGAATCCAGAAGTGGAGTTCATCATTTGAAGATAAGAGGTAGCTCATTTAAGACAGGGACTCAAAGAGGCATGAGTCTTTTGAAACTTTTCTTAAAATGTGCAAGAAGTAGAGTCTTTGAATATAGTCACAGTCTTAGAAAAGTACAGCACAGAAACAGGCCCCTCGACCCATCTAGTCCATGTCAAACCATTTAAAGTACCTAGTCCCATCAACCTGCACCCAGACCATTGCCTTACCATCCACATACTTATCCAGGATTTCTCTTAAACATTGAAATCGAATTCTAATGCATCACTTGTGCTGGCAACTTGTTCCTCACTTTCACGAACCTCTGAGTGAAGAAATTTCCAATCTCGGTGGAGAAAGGCTGCTTGCATTTACCCTATCTATACCCTCATAACCTTGTAAACATCTATTAAATCTCCTTTCAATCTTCAAAATTCCAAGGAATAAAAGCCTAACTTATTCAATCTTTCCTTATAACTCTGGTACTTCAGACCCAGCAACATTCTTATAAAACTTCTTTGTACTCTTTCAACCTTACTACATCTTTCCTGTAGGTAGCTGACCAAAACTGCATTCAACACTCCTGATTAGGCCTCAGCAATGTCTTCAACGCACCTGTACTAAATACTTTGATTTATGAAGGCCAATGTGCCAAAAGCCTTCTTTATGAACCTATCAACCTGTGAAGCCACTTTCAATGAATTATGGACTTGTATTCCCAGATCCCTTTGTGCTGCCACACTCCTCAGGGCTCTAGTATTCACTGTGTAAGGCACACCCTGGTTAGTCCCATCAAAGTTCAACGCCATGCACTTGCCTGCATTAACTTCCATCTGCTGTTTCTCAGTCCATTTTTCCAGCTGGGTCCAGGTCCTACTACTGGCCATAATAGTTTTCCTTGCTGTCCACTACACCCTCCTATCTTGGTGATATCTGCAATTTGCTGATCCAGTTAACCACATGATCATCCAGATAATGCAGCACACCAATAGCTACAGGGCTCCAGTCAGTGAGGTAACCATCTACTACTACTCTCTAGCTTCTTCCACAAAGCCAATGTCCAATCCAATTTACTACCCCATCCCAAATACAGAGCAACTGAACCTTCTTGACTAACCTCCCATGTGGGACCTTGTCGAATGCTTTGCTAACGTCCATGTAGACAACATCTACTGCCTTGCCTTCATCAACTTTCCTGGTAACTTCCTCGAAAACCTTTGTACGATTGGTTAGACATGACCTACCATGCATGAAGCCATGCTGACTATCCTTAATCGGTCTATTCAAATACTCACATGTCCGGGCCCTTAGAATACCTTCTAATAACTTTCCCACTTCTGATGTCACTATCCTATAATTTCCTGGTTTATTTTTAGAGCCTTTCTTAAACAGTGGAACAACATTGGTTATCCTCCAATCTCTGGCACCACACCTGTCGCTAAGGATGATTTAAATATCTCTGTTTAGGGCCCTGGCAATTTTTGTGCTTGCCTCCTGCAAGGTCCAAGGAAACACCTTGTCAGGTTCTGGGGATTTATCCATCCTAATTTTCCTCAAGACAGCAAACATCGCCTCCCCTGTTTTCTGTATAGAGTCCATGAAATTGATGCAATTTTGCCTTACTTCTATAGACTCTGCGTCTGTCTCTTGAGATGCAAAAGAAAAATGCATTTAAGATCCTCCCCATCTGTTTGGCACCAGACATAGATTACCATTCGGATTTTCCAGATCAGTGAAATACAATAACCAACAAGTCACACTGGGCTTGTATGTAGTAAAAACAGGAGGGCCAGCAGCGAAGGGCCGTGATCAGCTGAGAGAAGTACAACTTGAGATTTATCCATCATTCCCTGCATGCGAGTCAGCTGAAAGTGAATTAAGAAAGGTACTGGATGATACCACAGCAATCTTCAAGAATAGCGTTGGAAAACTTAAACGAGAGTAAAATAGTGTTAAATGAAATTGCCATAACCATGTTTTATAAAGCCCGTCCAGTTCTTCTATCTGCTGTGATAACATAGTCAGTGTGCTAGATCGCATGGAGGCTGAACAAATTCTTTCCAAGGTTGAGTGGAGCCCATAGGCGATGCCAATGGTCTCTGTAACCAAGATGAATAGGCCTGTCAGGATCTGTGGTGATTTGAGGAGACCCTGAAGTGTCTTGGCCGAAATTTGAACTGTTTACTCTTTTCCATAGATGCTGCCTGACCTGCTGAGTTCCTCCAGCATTTGTGTATGTTGCTTATACAAACGTAAATATACTGTTCAATTGGTCATTCTTTGATGTTTGCATAGTTTATTATGGGTTTTATGTAAAAGTAGGTGAATAGCATACATCATTACGTCACTACGCCATTTGTGCACACTTTGCTAGAAGTACAATAAAGCTAAGGCACACATCTCCTGGCTCCATGTTTTCATCCAATAGTTTTATGCTTTGGATTTAGAAAACATACAGGCCCATCAGCCCATACTGTCTCTGCCAGTCCAAACTATTCCCACCTGTCTGTTCATGATCTGTATCCTCATTTCTCCACCTTTTCATGTGCCTGCCTAATGGGCAACAATTAAAGTCAACACGACAAATATTGGTTGCTAATTCAAACACTTCTTGGAGATTAGAAACAATTAACGTATTGCCTTTGATAGGCAGTTGAGATTTCTGTTCCAGTCATCCAGCTGCCTATAGTTCTTTACTAATAGCAGATTTACAAAAGCCTTCTATCTGCACTCACAAACTTCTCATTGAAATGGTCCATATTCTCAAATCCTATATTTTTTAGAAATCTTCTTCTGGTAGTTTGAGATTCATTTCTTTTCATCAGTTTCTTTATCTTAAAACAAAAACAAGTCTACAATATACTTAGTTTTACAAATCATTTATCAGAGCCTAGGTCATTATCCTTGTCAGTCTCATTATACTTGGACTTCCTCTATTGTCAGGATATCTTTCTCAGGTTGTGAATGAACAGAAAATCCAGAAATGAAAATATGACTAGAAATTGGTCTAGTCACTGTAGTACTTTTTTCAGAATCAGAATCAGATTTAATATCATCAACATATATCATGAAATTTGTTAACTTTGCGGCAGCCATACACTGCAACACATACTAAATATAGAAAAGAAACTTATATTAAATACTTAAAATAAGTGGTGCAAAAACAGAAATTTAAAGAAGTAGTGAGGTAGTGTTCATGGGTTCAATATCCATGTAGAAATCAGATGGCAGAGAGGCAGAAGTTGTTCCTGAACTGATGATTGTGTGCCTTCAGGCTCCTGTACCTCCTTCCTGATGGCAACCATGAAAAGAAGGCATGTCCTGGGTGGTGGGGTTCCTTAATGACGGATGCCGCCTTTCTGAAGCACGTCTCCTTGAAGGTGTCTTGGATAACATGGAGGCTAGTAGCCATGATGGACCTCTCTGCAGTTTACTTCAATCCCGCGCAGTATTCTGCCTATATTGCAATGTTCTGATGGAACATTGCACTTGCATATTGGAAGTATTTATAGGGAAAGTTAATTTTCATTATTTATCAACATCATGGATTTATGTATAAATATTTATAAATATTTATAATTATAGATCAAAATTTCCATTTTACTATGTATCAGCTGTTAGCAAATGCATACTTAAACGTTAGGATAACTTGTGATTTAGAAATTGTTATTTTGTCTTTCTAATAGATGATTCAAGAAATGGTTCAAGGCTCTTGACCAAAGGAGATAACTTCACTCAGCTTGACTGACTCCATCACTGAACTGTTCCCACAACCTAGGAACTCGCTTTCAAGGACTCTTCATCTCACATTCTTAATATTTATTACTTATTTATCTGTTATTATTTCTTTCTTTTTGTATTTGCACAGTTTGTTGTCTTTTTCACATTAGTTGAAGCCCAAATTGGTGTAGTCTTTCTTTGATTCTGTTATGGTTATTATTCTATTATGGATTTCTTGAGTATGCCCACAAGAAAATGACTCTCAGGGTTGTATATGGTGACAAAGTATACATTTACTTTGAACTTTGAATGAAAGAGATGTTGAAATAGTAACCTTTCCTCAGTATATCTCAGAAAAATACAATCATAATTGCAAAGGATGGATAGCTTTTGCTAACTTTTCAAGCAAAGAATTCTGTTCAAAGCATTAGAGTGTGATTGATATTACTGAAAGCATCATTGATTAGTGAGTACCCAATTATACTCCAGTCTTGTAGGTGATGAGGAAATTTTGATTGGCTCCCTAATGCTGTCTTTTTAGCAACTCCACTCAAAGAAAAGGTTGGAGGAGAAAGAAAAGGAACAGGTGAATAATGTAGACTGGCCTGCAGCTGGAAAGGATACAAATGGAAGAGCTTGTTTTGTACTCAAGAAAATAATCACAGGACAGCAAATTTGCAGTTCCATATTGTAAATTTGGCTGATGATACTATTAGAAACCCCAGTAGTGAGGGCCAGAAGAAATGCATTAGCTGCCTTAATACCATTAGGTTGACATCTTGATTATTGCATCTGAATGATAGATCACAATTAGCCTTTTGTTTTTACAGCCCGGAGTTTTGTGATTTACAGTGGTGGATTGTATTCTGCCTACAGAAAGCACGCTTTCCTTTATTGGCTGAGCCCATAATATAGCTTATGAAGCATTACTAAGGCCACAGCCTGAATAATGTGCACAGATGTGGCTCACCTCCATTCAAAGGCATGGAGAAGATGCAGAAGAGCTTTATGAAGATGTTACCAGGCAGGATGGCTAAAGCTATGAGGAGAAATTTTTTTAGGTGTGCCTGGTTATTGGAGACTGAGAGGACATTTAACTGAAGGTTATAAAATTATGAGCATCTGGTCAAAATAAGTTAAAATCTCCTCAGCAGAGAATAGGTGGCATAATTTTAAATTAGCTCATCGAATGATTGTTGAGGGGGGGGGTTGGCTGGTGTTGAGGTAAAACTATGTCCCTCAACATGTGAGGAATATCTGGGATTTCTATCCGATAATACTTCATCAGCTGTGAAAGGATGGGCAATAACCGGCTGGGCTACAGAACGGGAGATGGGATCTGGGATTCACCTACTTCTCATCCCACTCTCATCAGGAAGGAGGCAACACAACATCCATGCCAAGATCACCGGACTCAAAAACAGCTATTTTCCTCAAACTGTAAGACCACTCAACACCTCCATCTACTAACCCACCTTTGTGGAAAGAAGCTGTCCTGGAGCCTATTGGTCCTGGGTTTAATGCTGCGGTCCCGTTTGGCAGACAGAAGCAGATGAAACAGTGAATGGTTGGGGTGACTGGTGTCATCGATGATTCTCCAGCTCTTTTTCCTGCACCTGCTGCTATAAATGTTCTCTGTGGAGGGAAGTTCATGTCCACAGATGTGCTGGGCTATCCATAATCAACGTTAGTGCAGTTCCTGTACCAGGCGGCAATACAGCCAGTCAGGAAGCTCTCAATAGTGCGCCTGTAAAAAGTCTTGTGGATTAGGGGGCCCATGCCGAACTTCTTCAGTTGCCTGAGGTGGAAGAGACTCTGTTGTGATTTTTTTTGTCACACAACCATCGTGTTCAGTCCAGGCAAGATCTTCACTGATGTGTACATCGAGGAACTTGAAACTACTCACACTCTCAACTGCAGTCTCACCCTCCCATTGATGTTGATAGGGGTGAGCCTGTCTTCATTCCTCGTGTAATCCACGATCAGCTCTTTTGTTTTTTGGACATTGAGGGAGAGGTTGTTATCTTGACACCACTGTGTCGAGGCTGTTAATCTCTCCTCTATACGCTGTCTCGTCACTGCTAGAAATAACACTGATCGATGTCGTGTTGTTTGCAAATTTGATCAGCAGATTATGGCAGCACAGTCACAGGTGAAAAGGAGGTAGAGGAGGGGCTTGGGTTACAATCCACAAATTATATAATCTCTCAGTGCATCATTGAATCCATCACTGAATTGACAATGCTCAGACAATCTCTTCAATTCAGCCCTGTAATCTGGAATGGATTCCCTTCCCTTTTGTCTCTATTTATGAAATGTAAACATAAAACTGTATTCACTTTCACCAATTACACTTACCAAAACTGGCACATGCTTCTCATAACTGGCTCTTTCATTTGCTTCATAATACTTCTCAATTTGCTCGGTATACATCAGCCAGTTATTTGTTGTGCAATTGAATGCCTATCTTTCCAGTGTAGCCAACCATTTCTGCACTGTTAAAATTTATGATTATTATCACCCAGTATTCACTGTTTATGAACATGTGAATGAGTCCGTTTTCTTCCTATTTTTACGCTCAAACATTTCCTTGCACTTTTTTTAACTTGAATGTCTCGCTGCATTGCAACAGGTAGACAGATGTCTCAGGTTAAATTAAAACTTCGCCATTGTCACTGTTACATTTTGTAACTCCAAAACATAAAACTAATTGAAGGAAAACACGGAGCCAGGAGATGCATGTGTTTGTTTCATTTTACTTCTCAAGAGATGCGCCCAAATGACGTGGCAGCATAATGACATATGCCATTGATGTACTTTTACATATAACACATAATGAACTATGTAGACAACAAAGAGAGCTGAATCAAACAATATGTCTACAATATTACTCAAAAATTCCTGGAATATTAATGCAACAGGGTCTTTTTCCACACTGTACTATTTTGTGTTTTATGTTGTAATACAGGACATTGTTTCCATGACATATTTGAAAATGTTGTATAGAAATAAAGAACCAAATGACTGACAACTTGTTAAGGCCTCTTTTCCAATAAAATAGACAATCAAATCTTTTTTAAGAGTGCATATTTCTATTGCAGAACCTTCACAAAGGAATCAAGTTAAATGAGGTAAACTTAAAAAAGAGAACTAAATAAGGTACTTCAAATTTATAATTAACAAATTGTAGATCTGTTAGAAAACATTTTGAAGTGGAAACTGAACCAGAAGTACTTTAACATTTTAGGGAAGGTAATCACAGAGCTAAAGTGTGCATACTATTTCAGCTATTTGAACAAAGGATAGCCAACTGACATTCAACTGTAATATGATTAATGAGGTTTTCCAAAAGTATCAATCAGATTCTGACATTTGCAAAAATTCAAGATCAGTTGTCTTGATTCAACTGATGTCCTGCGGGCAGTTTAAATGGATTCAAAGCCTTTAATTCTTCAATTAGATTTGAAGTAAGTGCAGCCGTACAGATAGAAAGGGAAAGCTGAAGGACTGAGAGATTTATCATAGAATTTTATTAAAAATTTCTGAAGCTAGCTAAGTCGCTTCCTAGCAGATTCATTCCCAACTACAGATGTGTAGATGTTTTTGGCATCAATGAAATAAAAGATTCTTGAAATTGGCCTTGCAGACGAATTTAATTATTGAATCTGAAGGTTTGATGGAAGTATTTTCAAAACAGCTGGATAACATCCTCTTCCTAAACAGATCTGTCTCAATTTAACTGGCTTTATCCATAATAGACAGATGTTACACATATGTAGTTTTTTAATGTTTATGTATTGCAGCTTTGGCCATCTCCAAGTTGCTAAAAATGTGCTGATGAATAGGAATTGCTGTTTACAGTAATGACAAATTTAGATTAGGTATCAATACATCAGAGGACAAATTTTAGATTGTGTACTTTGAAACTTGGAACTTGAATATACCATGGCACAGGTATTAACTGACCAATGAATTTAATGAGCCTTGTGTAAGGCCTAGTGGACAAATGTACTCTCACTCTTCACTTTGATGGAATTACCAATTGATAGAACATAGGTAACACTGGACAGCAAATTTTTTTGAAATTGTTGCTTCCTGAGAAATTTCGTATCGTTATGATAGACCACTTGAAGCTGAACACAAATATAATTTTAGAATACTTGTATCATGTAGGAATTTGGAGAAACAAGAACATTTATTGCATATAATGCATTTAATTGCATAACGGTGTTGACGCTTTGCAATAGTTCAACTAAGCTAAAAATATTTTGTTGATGATATTTGTTTGAACTCAGTGTCATAACATTTCATTTAATACTGGAATTATTTTGCTTTTTATTATTAATGGAATATAACATTTAATTTGATAATATTTTAGTTCATTTAATACTGAAAATATTTTGCTTTGCATTATTAATTGCAAGTATACTGTTATGAAGTCTATTAGTAGAACAAAATTTCTGGATTTCTGCAGCCTGACGTATCAATTGATACATTTTTAGAGCAGTTTGTATTTCTGTTTTATTTATTAAAACCATAATTCTTGACAAGTTCTACATTAATGCTAATGTCAGCATACAACATCTCTAACCTTATAAACACTTGTAGAAAGCTGACAATAAATAATTACTTATTGTTTAAAACCATGAAAGGAATCCCATCTACAGGTAAGATTGCTTGACAAAAAAATGAAATGTGACCGATCATTTGGCATCCCTGCAGCACACCTTCAGGAGAAGTTTGGTCACTGCTTGTTCAGTTATTAACTGGGTGTGCTCAGCGTTAAAGTATGTACTGACAAATCTTCCACCTGATATAGATTCAGTACTGAACTTACCTGGCCTAGTGGAGAAACCCCAAAACATAAATCATGTACCTACATGTCATTAATTACACTGGATCTGTTCAAAGCTGCATTTGCGCTGATATTAATTATATGTAGAATCTATTTTCTCAGTTTTTAGATTCATACCAGATGTTGTATCAAAACAAGAAGAATTTCAAACACTTGTATTTATAAAGTGCATGATCACATCTAATGTGTTCCTCCATCCATAGTGCAGAAATTATTTAACTCAGTTTAATGCACCCAGCCTGTATTAACATAAATAAGACTTATGGTGGCGAATAAGCTTCCTTGATGCACATGGTTTGATTAATTGAAATTTCTTTCTCCTTCAGCTTCTCAAACCCAACCACACAAAACAACAGAGATTAATTTCAACACAGAACATTGGGAAATCCTCCCTTAATCAATGAAACGAAAAACAATTAATTCTGTACTGACCACTTCCTTTCTGCAATAGATTCATCCATGCCCCAGCTGCATAGAATAATTATATTCAACAGAAAACTTGATTAAGATTGTCTATCCTCATGATTGTCTATCCTCATAACATTTATTCCAATTCTTTCCCTCTCCTAAAAGAAGTTAATCAACATAATATTAACTGCCATTGTTGTGTGTCTAATCCACAGATCCATTGCGTGTAGAGGTAAAAATAAATCTTCTAATCTCTACTCTCATTAATAGTGAATTAATTTTCAACATATAATGGGCCATTTTCCAATATATCGTTCCCTGTGGATGCCTAACTATTCATCATCCCTTAGCTAAGTCCTTTCATTCCTCTCACCCAACACATTTATGACTAATTTTCATTTGCACTCCACACAAATTTTTTTTCATTTAATTTGTGGTTGGAAAACCCCATAACTGCATTTCTGTTTTGTGCCCCAGATGAGAGTTACAACCTGCTGGGTGTGCAAAACTGGAAAATTTTACATTTATTCATGTCATCACAGTTATATGATCCAGGCCTTTATAATCCTCAGATAAAGGTGGCAGGGTAGCATAGTGGTCAGCACAATGTTTTGCAACCCAGGCAACCCAGCTTCAATCCCTGCCGCTGCCTGTAAGGAGTTTGTACGTTCAGCTCGTGACCACGTGGATTTCCTCCGGGTGCTCCAGTTTCCTCCCACAGTCCAAAGATGTAGCAGTTGGTAGGTTAATTGGTCATTGTAAGTTGTCCCAGGATTTAGCTAGTGTTGAATCGGTGGATTGCTGTGCAGTGTGGCTGCAAGGCCCAGAAGGGCTTGGTCTGTGCTGTATCCCAATAAATAAACAAACCCCAATCCTGACCAGAAATAAGTAACAGATGCTTTAACACTGGCATTTTAACATTAAAGCAATTGATTTATTGGTAGAAATTTTAGAAAGAAAATTAAACAAGAAGGTACCATTCCCTGAAATAATGCTAATTATGATATCAAGACCTTGGCAAAGATGCAGACCAGATTTATAATTTTGAATGGAGACGAGGAAAGCTGAGATTGCTTTCCTTCAAGAGGAAAAGTTTACAAGCAAGTTAATAGAGATTAAAATTTTTGGTACAAATATATCCAATGACAGGAAGCTGGTAAGCAGAGGATACAAATTTAAAACAGTTGGATAACAAGGCCAAGAGTCAATGAGAAGATTCTTGTCTTATATGCAATATGCAGCTATCGTCTGGAATACTCTGCCTTAAAGATGCCCTGAAAGGTCATTAAGTACATACTTCAAAATGAGGGGTAACCTTACAAAAGTGTTTAAAATTATACAAGTGTTTGTTATGCGTTGTACCACGTGACGTGGGCACTACATCATAGCTCCTGCACATGTTGAACGCTGTCTTCCCCATCGGGAATATCATCATCAGTGTTGTGTCTGTGCACAACTATATATCGATTAAATAAAAGTAAGGACCCTGGACATCACCTGTTCCAACTCCTTCCTTCTGGTAGGCACTTTAGACCACTGTATGCCAGGACAAATAGGTACAAGAACAGTTTCTTTCCGTATGCCATCAGTCTTATGAACACTTGAATTTTAGTCTATTATAAACCAAGTCCACCTGTACATACACAGGTATACCTCACTGTATATAGTTCACGATTATTTGCACTATTGTTTTGTTTGCTTTTTGATTCCGTACAGTGAAAGATCAGGGAAACCGACTCAAATTCCCTGTATGTGTCCACATACTTGGCGATAATAATGAATTCTGATTCTGATTCTGAGCACACAGGAGATAGCTTTAACTGATGTATTCACATTGCAGCAAGAGTGAGAAAGAACAATGTGCATGCATAGACGACATGTCAATACGTAGTGCTAAGGGAGGGGGTTATTGCTCTAAAAGAAATAGATTCATACATTACATTCCTCCGCCCGACAGTAATTCAACGTAAAACTGTATATGCACAATTTCCCTTTCACAACCGATTTTCCAAATAAACATGTTTTCAGAATAACAGTCTATCACTAACTTCACAGTTCTAAAGATTCAATCTTTTGGGTGGTGCTCTGTTTCTTTCAGGATAGTACCTCTGGACCTGTGAAGTGGAGCCAGGTTTGACAGGTGTCTTGTCAACTATAATGTTCTTGGTTTCCGGTGTCATGTTTCTGTCAGTGATCTCCTCACCGAGAGGAAAATCCGGTGACTGTAATGTGTCCATCTTGTTGGATGCTCTCAACTCAGGTGCATTCTTCGGTTGAGCATCCAGTACCTGGTCCACGTGATGTCTCCATGTCTGATTTCCAACCCCCACTGTGTACCTCAGTGGTTCAGTTCTTGTTGATATCGTATTGGGTGTCCACTTGTCTTCTCAGTAATCACCTGTGAGGATTTCCTGTCCAATCTCGAAGCTCCTTGCTTCACTTGATTCGCTTGGCAACTAGTTGAACTGTTTATTCTGAACTTCTCTCCATAGATCTGGTTTCAGGAGATCTGTGTGAGATCTCAGATTCCTGTTCATGGACAACATTGCAGGTGTTTGATTTGTCATTGCATGAACAGAGTTGCGATACACAAAATGGAAGTTGTCCACCTTGTCCTGTAGAGATATGCCCTCCTTGTCCATCACTTTAATGGACTGCTTGAAGGTTTGGATAAGTCTTTCACTTAAACCATTTGTTGCTGGGTGGTGAGGAGCTGACTTGAAACGTCTGATGCCATTATTATTCACGAGGAGTATGAATTTTTCTGACGTGTATTGTGGTCCGTTGTCACTCACAATTTGTTCTGGTAAGCTGTTTCTGTCGAAGGCAGACCTCAGAGTCTTTGCTGAAGTGGTTGACTTCATTGGTATAATCTCCGGCTACTTCGAATGAGCAACCACAGCAGTCAGGAACATGGAGTCCATGAGTCGTCCAGCAGAGTTAATGCGTACTCTTTGCCATGGTGATGCCACTCCCATGGGTTTAATGGTGCTTATGAGGGTGCATTTTGAACTTTGTGGCATCCTGAAACGCTTTTGGCCAAGAGTTCAATCTGTTTATCTATTCCTTGCTACCACACATAGCTCAGAGTGAGACTGTTCATCTTGATTGTACCCCAGAGTCTTTCATGCAGATTTTCTGCTGCGCAGCTCAGTGTCAACCACAGCACAAGATCCACACATCAGCATTCTTTTACATACCAACAGTTGGTCTTGTCTCACTGAGAACCCTGGAAACAGAGGGTTACCATGAACTGGCCAGCCTTGCATGGTGATTCCATAGACTTTTGTCAATGTCCAGTCATTCCTTGTTTCCCTTTGTATTTCATAATTTGTTACTGGCAACTGGTCCACCATTGAGTTGTGGAGCACTTCTGCTGGGTCTCGGTATGAAGACTTTTCTTCTTCAGTTGCCTGTAGTGGAAGACATGATAAGCCATTTGCATTGCTGTGTTGTTTGGTACCCTATGTCGAAAGAATGGGCTCCTAGGAATAGTGGCCAACATTGCAACTGGGTTTCAGTCATCACTGGAATTCCCTTCCTGGGATTGAAAATGGACACAAAGGGCTGTTGATCTGTCACTAGCATAAACTTTTGACCATAAAAGTAGGATTGGAACTTCTTTATTCCCCATACTAGACTAAGGGCCTCTCAGTCGATCTGTGCATAGTTGCATTCTGCGCTCATCAAAAATTTTGAAGCAAGCCCTTCAGATCCAGCTTTCATAATGTGTGACAAAATAGCTCCAATGCTATAAGGGGATGCATCACGCACTAGTCTGATGGACAGGGATGGGTCATAATGGATGAGCAGTTCATCTGATGTTATTAATCTCTTTGAATCCTTGAATGCTCTTTCACATCTTTCTGACCATTCCCATTTTGCTCCTGTCTGAAACAGTGCATTCAATGGGTGCAGCACTGTAGCAATGTTTTGGAGAAATCGGTTGTAGTAGTTTACAAGGCCCAAGTATAACCTGAGTTGTGACACTTTTTCCAGGTTGGGTGTCTGTAGCACTGTTTCAATCCTCTCTAGTGACTTATGTAAGCCATGCTTGTCAACGATGTACACAATATGAGATTTCATTCTTGAAAAACTCACATTTCTCTCTCTTTGCACATAGACCATACTCACTCAGTCTGCTAAACACTTCTCCAAGGTTCTGGAGGTGCTCTTCATTATTTTTGCTAGTCACGATAATGTCATCAAGATAACATTGTGTTCCTGGGATATCTTGGAGCACTTGTTCAATGCTCTTTGCAAATTGCTGGAGCTGATGCGATGCCAAAACGGAAACAATTATACTGAAACAGTCCTATGTGAGGAACTTCCCGCTTGACTCCTCAATCTCCATTTGCAGATAGGCAAAGATAATCAATCTTTAGAAACATCTGCTCACCTGCCAAAGATGCAAAAATGTCTTCTATTCATGGCAGGGTATGCACCACAGGGTTGATACTCACCTTGAAATCCCCAAGTATGAAAACTGCTCCAACCTTCCCCTTCTTGATTATTGGGACAATGGGTGTGACCCAATTGCTCCACTCAACACTGGAGGGAATTCCAGATGCCTTCAAGCTCTGCTGTTCAGCATCCACTTTAGGACATAGTACGTAAAGCACTGTTCGAGCTTTATGGAATCTTGTTGTTGCAGTTTCATCCGGTTCAATTCTGGCCTTTCATGCCTTTGAGTTTACCAATGACCTTCTCATTAGCATTAAGCATTGTACCAGTCTCTGGTTATTGCTACCATTTGAGCTGCCAATGCCTGTTGATGTCACACTGAGAACTTTGCTTGAGTGCTAGTCAATTTGGATTTTTCTCAACGATTAATGTCTGAAAAGTGCTGGCCCTTCCATTTTCAATACTCAAGGCTCTATCTGTTGTGTTTAGCCTCCATATGTCACCTTCACTTTCAGTTTGTCTTTGGGAGAAACTATCTTACCTGTGCAGGTCTTTACCATTACTGAGGTCTTCTCTAATGGTATCTGAGAAAAACATTCTGTCTGTTGTAGTCAGCCCCTGGAATTATAGACAAAGCTGACCCTGTATCCAGCTCTATTTTCAGTTTTACGCTGGACACATCTATTGTGATCCATATTATTTTGCAATATTCGTTAGTAATACTGTGCAGTTCTAGGCACGGCAGTTCACCCTTGGCAGACTCTATGTTGTCTGATTCTGTTTCACATTCGGTAATTTTATACATTTGCTTAGTTTTGTGTGTGAGAATTTTCACTCACTTGTGCTTTTTGTCTGCCTTGCACATTCTCTCTTTGTGATCTTGTCTCTAACTCTTCCTGCAGACATTTTCTTCAAACCAATAGTCATTTGCGTTATGGGAGGATTTGCCACATCGATAACATTTTTGACTTTTGGCACCATCCAGGGACATTTTGTGCATTTCACATTCTAATATCCTTTTCTGTAGTTCTGCTGCATCCTTTGCTGTAGTCTCTATCGATATTGCAATGGTCAATGCCCACTCTAAGGTTAGGTCTCTTTTGGACACTAATCTCTTTTGAGTGCTTTGACTATGCATGTCACATACAAGCCTGTCCCTTAGTACATCAGGAAGTCTATCAATAAAGTCACAGTACTGGGAAATCTTGCGCAGTTCTGCAATGTATTTAGAAATGCTTTCATCTTTTGACTGGGTACATTTGTAAAATCTAATCATTCAGCTATTAGTTTAGATATTACTATCAGCTATCAGTTTGGAGCTCAAATGAGTTTGTAAAATTGTAAGAATTTTGTTGAACATCTTGCTGGCTGGTCTTTTCAGGGGTTAATAGGTTGCTTAAGAGGCTGTATGTCCTTGCACCCATTAAATTAAGAAGTGCAAGGGATTGCTTTTGCTCCTACACATTGTTCGTATTACAATACAGTTCGGCCCTCTCGATATACAACTCCCAGCTTTCATTAGCACTATCAAGTTCATTATCTTTCTTGACTAAAGCCATTGCCATATTATTTTCGCTTTAAGTTCAGAGTGCCTTTCACTGTTACTATGTACTGTACTCACGTATTTGTTAGAGTCTGTGATGGTCATCACCGTACTATTTTGCCCCATAATGATGCCATAACTGTTGGTGCAGTCTGTGATATTCTGTGACATTCAGGTTTGTACTTGTCACCAATTTGTTGTGTCTGTGCACAACTGCATGTCAATTAAAAAAAGCACACACATGGGAGATGGCTTTATCTGGTGAATTCACCTTGCAGTGAGAGAGAGAGAACAATGCGCATGCGTAGACAACAGATCAATACGTAGTATAGAATGCTGGCAAAGAACACACTGTGTTTCGATCAGTTGCAGAAATGGCAGATGGAATTTAACCCAAGTAAATGTGAGGTGTTGCACCTTGGTGGGGCAAATGCAAGGAGACAGTACACTGTTAAACGCAAGATCCTTAACAGTGTTGTTGAGCAGAGAGATCTTGGGATCCAAGTTCATAGCTCTTTGAAGGGGGCTACAGAAGTTGATATGGTGGTTAAAAAGGCTTATGGAATACTTGCTTTTATTATTTGAGGCATTGAGTTCAAACGTTGGGAGGTTATGTTGCAACTTTATAAAACTCTGGTTAGGCCACTTCTGGAGTATTGTGTACAGTTCTGGCTGCCCCATTATAGGAAGGATGTTGAGGCTTTGGAGAAGGAGCAGAAGAGGTTTATCAGGATGTTGTCTGAGAGTATGTGCTATCATGAGAGGCTGGATAAACGGGTCATTTTCTCTGGAGCGGTGGAGGCTGAGGGGAGACTTGATTGAGGTTTACAAGATTATGAGAGGCACAGACAGAGTAGACAGGGAGTATCTGTTCCCCAGGGTTGAAATGTCTAACAGCAGAGGGCATGCATTGAAGGTGAGAGGGTGGATGCCTGGAATGTGCTGCCCGGTGTGGCGATAGAGGCAAATACATTAGAGGCTTTAAAGAGACTTTTGGATGTAAGGAAGATAGAGGGATATGGAAATTGTATAGGTAGGAGAGATTAGTGTTTGGGTGTCTTTGATTTACTTCTTAGCTGGTTCAACACACAATTTTGGACTGAAAGGCCAGTTCCTGTGCTGTACTGTTCTATGTTCTATGTCCTAAATAGCGAGTTATTGCAGACGTACTGCAGCAATTTGAAAAGATTGATTATTGGTTCCTTTGAAACAGCATTTGGGGAACTGGGATGGTGATGGCGGGCCGGGGCTGGGGAGGGAGGCAGTACATGCCTGTCTAGTTAACAATGTCCAAATTCCTTTCATTAATAAAAGCAACATAACTGATATGAAAGATGAATGACCATTACTGTGGATGTGGGTTTTGCACTAGCTTGCATGGACTGAAAGGGCTACTACTATTGAATAAAGTAGCTACCTCTCTCTGGGAGTAGGGCATATTGGGTCTAAACAGTGATCCTTAATAGGGAAAATGAACCTTATTCAAAACAACATCTAAACAAACTTTCTTTTCAATCTGATGGTCCTTCTGGGACTACAAAGCCTCCAGCCCATTTGCAAGATATTCAATTTCCCTCTCTCTTTCCCCAGCTGATCACCCCTACATCTACTATCAACCTGCCAGACAGACCCAAGAAAAGTTTGACAGCTTCCAGCTCTCCACAATTTATGTATATTTCAACATGTCCAAAGCTAAACCTGGGAGTCTGATCCTGATAACCTTCACAAAAGAAAAACCTACAAAGCTAACATTGTAAAGTGGTTTTCCCAAGTCTTCTTGCTCAGGATTTTAATTTTGCTTCCAGTTCATCACTTGGCAACCATTATTTCCAGCCAGGGAGAGGCTTGAGAAGCAGACCTGGACAGAGTGTGAAATGATGGTAGCGATTCTTTAGGCCATCTTATATCTCTCTAAATTTTTATTTTTGTAGACCATATAGAGAAAAAGCAATAGGAATGATGTCAGACAATTATTTTATCCAATAACATCAAGTACAGATACACTACAAAACTGATTTCCCATCAAAATAATGCATGAAGATCTTTAATATTAAAATCAGTTAATTTTTACAACACTGGGAGCGCACACTGTGTTTGAAGTTGGTGATAAAAACTCTGATTAACAGTTTGCTCTGTAATAATCAGTACAGAATATTTACGAAACATATCAGAAGTAATAACATGTCTTATAATTGGTACCAAGTTACAGCTTGATTGAAGTGTGGCGTACAGGCAGATGGTGAATAAATATGTTGTAATATTATAAATTGGCATCTTGCTTTTTACATCTGGCAGCTGAAACTACCCTGTACTTTACTTTTTACTCACAATACGTTTATCAATAACCAAAAGGTTCTGAGAAAATGCAAATCAAAATGAATACTACATGAAGGAATATCAACAGCAGGCCTGTTTTTTTAAAAAAATGGGATGAAGTTGGTGTAAAAATTACTAATTCTGAAAATGTTCTCTTTTAATTCCTTAAGGACCCTGTTCAACATCTGCTTTACTGATCTCAACACATGTCATGAATTTCTGACCCAAGATGACTGCATATGGAATTTGTACAATCTTCAACATGAAAACTGATGTGAAGAATTCACTTAGTTCCTCTGTGAGTTTCTGATCCTCCGTAACACTTTCCTCTAATTTATACTCGGAGCGCTCCTTAAGGCTCCATTTTCTTCTTGTGCGGCTAAACATTTACTTTGAGCTGTCTTTCAGTTATCTAAATTATGCCTTTCAATTAACCTTCCCTGTCTTTATACTTATTTTGGTAATCTTCTTGGCTTTTCTTGCACACTTAAAATGAATTGGATTATATATTGAATATTACAACTATCCATAAGCTGTTAATACATTTTGGGAGAACTATGATCTGCTTCACTACCACCACTTCATTTGTATATTGATCCAGGCAAATCCCTCTGTAATATTTTTCTAATCCTCTTTGTAGCATATAAATTGTACTGTTGAAAGACAGCCAGGTATGTACATTTCAAAGGGAATAATACATCTTCAGTTAAATAAACTCATATTTCTTAAGTGGTATTACATTTCAGAGATTTTCAAGTTTTGACAAATATCTGGCAACAAATTGAAATAAATTGATTCAGATTGATAAAGAAATCCTTCAACAGTTTGGCAGGTGTAGTGCTCTAGCTTGGCTGGAGGGGTGGAGATATGTCTCTACCAGAGGAGGTGTAAGGCACTTCTTCCCTCTGCTAGTCTGCAGCAGCTCACCCTTGGGCAAGGTGTAGCACCTGCTTAGCCCCCTAATTAGGGTCATGTGAAGCCATGGGAACCGGTGGTGGGTGGTCATAAGAGCAGTTGGTATATATCACAAGTCCTGCTTATGTGATCACCGATGCCAGGCAGACAATCTCTGAAGAGTATTGATAATGGCTCCGGTCACCTGTCTTGTAAAGCCACTGCCCAGAAGAAGGCAATGGCAAACCACTTCTGTAGAAAAAATTGCTAAGAACAATTATGACCATAAACCATGACCACCCATGTCACATGACATGGAAATGATGACAATAGACAACACTCAGATGAGTTTGACAATCCATAGTTTCTAATTGGTTTACTATTGTCACATGTACAGGGTATGGTAAAACATTGTTTTGCCAGTCATCCAGACAGATCATTCCAAACAAAAGTACATCGAGGTAGTGAAACTCAAAATTCAATGTAAATTTATTATCAAAATACATATTTGTCACCTTATACATCCCTGAGATTCATTTTCTTATGGGCATGCTCAGTAAATCTATGGAATAAAGGCATCCATTAGTCTTGTGAGACCATGGACCTGCGTCTGGAAAGTCTTCACTCTCCAGGGCGCAGGCCTGGGCAAGGTTGTATGGAAGACCAGCAGTTGCCCATGCTACAAGTCTCCCCTCTCCACGACACCAATGTTGTCCAAGGGAGGGGCATTAGGACCCATACAGCTTGGCACCAGTGTTGTTGTAGAGCAATGTGTGATTAAGTGCCTTGCTCAAGGACACAACACGTTCCCTCGGCTGGGGCTCGAACTCACGACCTTCAAGTAGCTAGTCCAATGCCTTAACCACTTGGCCACGTGTCCACACTCTATAGAATAACCATAACAGAAACAATGAAAGACTGCCTAATTAAGACATCCAACCAGAGTGGAGAAGACAACAAATATGCAAATACAAAAAGAGGCAATAATAAATAATTAGATAGATAGATAGATAAAGGGGACTGCAGGCTAGTGGAGGGAAGGAGTGCCTTACACCTCATCCAGTGGAGACATATCATCACTCTGCCACCTTGTCAATGGTCTAGCAATGTCAGAAGAACTAAATGATGCCAGTATTTCTAATGCAGTGCCATGGGACACCACCACTCATACCTTGCATTCTCATGTAAGAAGACATTAGAAAGAGTTAAGGAAGCAAGCTCATTCTCACTGACAGCAATAATGTAGGGCATAAGTTAATTATAAATCCATTAGTTTCAAACACATCTTGCAAACCAAGCATTAGAATGATATATCAGTTAAGCATCAAACTATCTACTGACAGTATGGTAGCTGAAGGCCTGGATTTCGCAAATGTTCTCACTTGCTCCTATTGATGTCTTCTTGCTGCAGAAATAACATGGATTATCATTCCTTAGTGGTTTTCTGCAGGTAGCAACAATTGTCTACACTATATCACAGTTGCCGATGTGTAGAATAATTTCTCTTCTGTGAGCACCGTGTCACTATTCCTCTTGTGCACTATTTATTGATTTTATATTTTATTGTAACTTACAGTAATATTTTGTGTCTTGCACCATATTGCTACCACAAGAGCAACAAATTTCACAATAAAGTCCATGATAATAAATCTGATTGTGATTCAATTAACCACACAACTGAAACTTGGTCGGCCAGTGTTGAAAGAGAAAGAAGTTGGATGATTATGAAGACACAGGAGCACGTTCACGACCGGCACCTCTGTTCTCAATACTGACATGTGTGCTGAATTTGGAAGATATCACCGAAGTGTGATATGCACATGTCAACCACAAATGATCAGCATCCACGTCAGAGAGCCAGGACAGGGCAGATACTCATTCAGTGTAGAATGAAGTCAGACATATGCTCTGCTGCAGAGAACTGAGAAGAAGGCTGTAAAGTATATAGATTTAAAGCCTGAAGCATTGGGCAGGCTGCCAGAAAGTCTTGATGTAATGATGAGAAACATGAAGGAATTCAACAGAATGTTGGCATACAATTTTACACAGTGAGTGAAACCTATCCTTTCCATTGCAGAAGAAATGGCCAGTTCTTTTCGTTGCCAGGAAGTTGCTCCTCATGTACCATAATCTCAAGAGATTCTTCAGATGCTGGAAATCCAAGGCAACACACAAAAACTGCTGGAGGAATTCAGCAGGTCAGGCAGCATCTATGGAAATGAATAAATGCGGGAGATTCTGCAGATGCTGGAAATCCAAAGCAACACACACAAAAGACATAGGAACTGAATTAGGCCATTCAGCCCATTGAGTCTGCTCCAACATTTCATCATGGCTGATCCCGGATCCCACTCAATCTCATACACCTGCCTTCCCGTCATATCCTTCAATGCCCTAACTGATCAGGAAACGATCAGCTCCCGCCTTAAATATACCCATAGATTTGGCCTCCACTGCAGTTCGTGGCAGAGCATTTCATAGATTTACTACCCACTGGCTAAAAAAAAATTCTTCCTTACCTCGGTTCTGGAAGGTCACCACTCAATTTTGAAGCTGTGTCTCTAGTTTTAGATACTCACCAGAGGAAACATACTCTCCATATCCACCTTATCTAGTCCTTTCAACATTTGGTAGGTTTCAATGATATCGCCCTGTATTCTTATAAATTCCAGTAAGTACAGGCTCAAAGCTGTCAAACTCTCCTCATATGTTAACCCTTTCATTCCCGGAATCATCCTTGTGAACGTCCTCTGGACTCTCTCCAATGACAATACATTTCCGAGATAAATGGCCCAAAACTTTTGACAACACTCCAAGTGCGGCCTGACTAGTGTCCTATAAAGCCTCAGCATTATCTCCTTGTTTTTATATGGTGGATAAACTCTGCAAGTCAGGCAGCATCTATGGAAGGAAATAAACAATTCAAGTTTCAGGCCAAGACCTTTCAACAGAACTCATGTACTATATGACATTAGAGCTTCAGTAACAAAAACAGCAGCTATCCAATGTCTGATTACTAATGTGGGATTTAAAACTCCTGCCCTGCAAATGAGGCCTAAATGAAGTTTTATACAAATGCCACATAACTTCTGTTTTTATAGTCAGAAGTTGGAACCCAAACTAATGAAGGTAAACATGTTACACCACTTGTGTTGCCAATTTCAGAGACTTTGTCACAGTCAATGTCATGTACAAGTAAACAAGTACAGCAACGTTATGGGCACATCGCTTCAGATTAGCACCATTCACACAAAAATAGAATAAAACATAAACTATACCTGTAATGCTCAGCTGTATTGGCTCATGTTTATCTAGGGGAAACCCCGTCCGCCACCCAGCCGTGTCTCCCAGTTGTGTCGGTTGCTGTGCAATTCCACCGGATTCGACCTCAAACATTAATCATCAGACCGCACACAATCTATATTTTACAGATTACACTTTATAAATCTTACTAGGACTATGAGATTAATAGAGATATAATATAAAAGGAAAAGGAAAAGGTGCCAGACTTATCAAAGTTCAATTTCTTTGTGCACACACAGTTGGAGCTCAAATACCCGGGGTCTTCTCTCTTCACCCTGCGATCCACTCCGACCCCCTCGACTCACAGCTCGTGAACACCCGAGGTGATGGACCAGAGCACTCCCAGCACATCTGTCCTTTCCCGGTCTCTCCTCCAAAAGCCCGCCAAAAACACCGTTTCCCAGCCATATGAGATACAATATCACCCCGAAAGAGAATAACATGGACACCCATTGGTTCATTTTCTCTCTTATCAATAATATAACCTAAACAAGCTGCAGCGAGAGAACTTTCTCAGCATTTAACGTAACACAGAATCCATTTTAGTTATAACATAACAAAGAAGACATTTTGATTAACATACGCAGTAACATTAAAGAAGAAACCCCTTACATACCCTATTTTTACAAGAAATAACCTAACTAGAACAAAAAGTGACGAAGTCCATTGTACTGAAAAGTGGTCAATGTGGCCATTCTTCAGTCCTGAAGAAGAGTCTCAGCCTGAAGTGTCGACTGTTTATTCATTTCCATTGATGCTGCCTGGCCTGCTGAGTTCCTCTAGCATTTTGTGTGCATTGCTTTGGATTTCCAGCATCTGCAGACTTTCTCTTGTTTATAATGTGGTCATACTGCAGTAGTATGTAGGGTTGTGCAGATTGGTTCAAGAACCAAAGAAGCAATCATTCTTGAAGCTGGTGTCTGGGGACTACAGATTTCTGTACCTCCTGTTCAATGGTAGCTTTGAGAAATGGCATGGTCTAGATGGTGGGGATCTTTGATGAACTTTGTCCCTCTTAAAATTTAAATCTCAGTGTGTGATTCCCAGTTGTACATAAAAAACCTAATTGTCCACCTTGGCCTATTCTTGTGAAATTAAATAATATCCTTGGAAAAAGACAATCCACAGAATGTAATCATAATTCTATTTAATAAATACACTTTGGAAAGATTCAAGTAATAAGGGATTGTAGATGATCCTGTTTCTTAAAATCAAATCAGGTATTGTTTAGTTTGAAGTTCGGAGCTCTTTGGCTTGTATAAACACTTGAAGTTGGAATTCAGTACAAAAAATAGTGAACAAATCTATTTAATTCTGAATTTGGAAGAAGGAAAGGGAATCAGAATCAGGTTTAATATCACTGGCAAATGTTGTGAAATTTGTTAATTTTATGGCAGCAGCACAATGCAATATGTGATAAATATGGGAAAGAAATAATAAATGAATTTCAGCAAGTATCTCTATATTAATCATTAAATTAAAGTTGATATCGAGGATCAGAAAGGGAAACAGATCCTGGAAAGGTGTAATAATAACAGAGTTGTCGTGATGGGAGATATTAATTTCCCAAATATCGATTGCCATCTCCCTAGAGCAAGGGGTTTAGATGGGGTGGAGTTTGTTAGGTGTGTTCAGGAAGGCTTCTTGACACAATATGTAGATAAGTCTACAAGAGGAGAGACTGTACTTGATTTGGTATTGGGAAATGAACCTGGTCAGGTGTCAGATCTCACAGTGGGAGTGCATTTTGGAGATAGTGATCATAATTCTATCTCCATTACATTAGCATTGGCGAGAGGTAGGAACAGACAAGATAGAGGGGCGTTTAATTGGAGTAAAGGGAATTATGAGCTATCGGGCAGGAAATTGGAAGCTTAAATTGGAAACAGATGTTCTCAGGGAAAAGTACGGAAGAAATGTGGCAAATGTTCAGGGGATATTTGTGTGGAGTTCTGCACAGGTACGTTCCAATGAGACAGGGACATTATGGTAGGAGGAACCATGGTGTACAAAGGCTGTAACCTAGTCAAGAAGAGAAGAAAAGCTTACAAAAGGTTCAGAGAGCTAGATAATGTCAGAGATCTTGAAGATTACAAGGCTAGCAGGAAGGAGCTTAAGAAGGAAATTAGGAGAGCCAGAAGAGGCCATGAGAAAGCCTTGGCGGGCAGGATTAAGGAAAACCCCAAAGCGTTCTACAAGTACGTGAAGAGCAAGAGGATAAGACGTGAAAGAATAGGACCTATCAAGTGTGACAGTGGGAAAGTATGTATGGAACTGGAGGAAGTAGCAGAGATACTTAATGAATACTTCAGTATTCACTATGGAAAAGGATCTTGGTGATTGTAGTGATGACTTGCAGCAGACTGAAATGCTTGAGCATGTAGATATTAAGAAAGAGGATGTACTGGAGCTTTTGGAAAGCATCAAGTTGGGTAAGTTGCGAGGACCGGATGAGATGTACCCCAGGCTACTGTGGGAGGTAAGGGAGGAGATTGCTGAGCCTCTGGCGATGATCTTTGCATCGTCAATGGGGACGGGAGAGGTTCCAGAGGATTGAAGGGTTGCGGATGTTGTTCCTTTATTCAAGAAAGAGAGTAGAGATAGCCCAGGAAATTATAGACCAGTGAGTCTTACCTCAGTGGTTGGTAAGTTGATGGAGAAGATCCTGAGAGGCAGGATTTATGAACATTTGGAGAGGTATAATATGATTAGGATAGTCAGCATGGCTCTGTCAAGGGCAGGTCGTGCCTTATGAGCCTGATTGAATTTTTTGAGGATGTGACTAAACAGATTGATGAAGGAAGAGCAGTAGATTTAGTGTATATGGATTTCAGCAAGGCATTTGATAAGGTACCCCATGCCAGGCTTATTGAGAAGGTAAGGAGACATGGGATCTAATGGGACATTGCTTTTGAATCCAGAACTGGCTTGCCCACAGAAGGCAAAGAGTGGTTGTAGGCAGGTCATATTCTGCATGGAGGTCGATCACCAGTGGAGTGCCTCAGGGATCTGTTCTGGGACCCTTACTCTTCGTGAATTTTATAAATGACCTGGATGAGGAAGTGGAGGGATGGGTTAGTAAGTTTGCTGATGACAGAAACGTTGGAGGTATTGTGGATAGAGTGGAGGGCTGTCAGAGGTTACAGCAGGACATTGATAGGATGCAAAACTGGGCTAAGAAGTGGCAGATGGAGTTCAACCCAGATAAGTGTGAAGTTGTTCATTTTGGTAGGTCAAATATGATGGCAGAATATAGTATTAATGGTAAGACTCTTGGCAGTGTGGAGGATCAGAGGGATCTTGGGGACCGAGTCCACTGGACGCTCAAAGCTTCTGCACAGGTTGACTCTTTGGTTAAGAAGGCATACAGTGTATTGGCCTTCATCAATTGGGGAATTGAATTTCGGAGCCGAGAGATAATGTTGCAGCTATATAGGATCCTGGTCAGACACCACTTGGAGTACTGTGCTCAGCTCTGGTCACGTCACTACAGGAAGGATGTGGAAGCCATAGAAAGGGTGCAGAGGAGATTTACAAGGATGTTGCCGGGATTGGGGAGCATGCCTTCTGAAAACAGGTTGAGTGAACTCGGCCTTTTCTCCTCGGAGCGATGGAGGATGAGAAGTGTCCTGATAGAGGTGTGTAAGATGATGAGAGGCATTGATCATGTGGATAGTCAGAGGCTTTTTCCTAGGGCTGAAATGGTTGCCACAAGAGGACACAGGTTTAAGGTGCTGGGGAGTACGTACAGAGGAGAGGTCAGGGGTAAGTTTTTTACTTGGAGTGGTGAGTGCGTGGAGCGGGCTGCCGGCAACCGTGGTGGAGGCGGATACGATAGGGTCTTTTAAGAGACTTTTGGATAGGTGCAGTACATGGAGCTTAGAAAAATAGAGGGCTATAGATAAGCCTGGTAATTTCTGAGGTAGGGACATGTCCGGCACAACTTTGTGGGCTGAAGGTTTTCTATGTTCTATGTTCTAAAAAAGTATTATAAAAAGTAGAAATAATTTTAAAAAAGTGAAGTAGTGTTCAGGTATTCAATGTCCATCTAGGAATCATATGGCAGAGTGGAAGAAGCTGTTCCTGAATCACTGAGTGTGTGCCTTCAGGCTTCTGACACTAACAATGAGAAGAGGGCACGCCCTAGGTGATGAGTATTCTTAACGATGGAAGCAGCTTATAAAACAGCTTATATATGAATTGGTAAAATATTTAAGGGCCTACAGGAGCAAGTGTACCATGGGGGCGCCTGTATACAGATCCTTAAAGATGTTAGGGCAGGTTGATTAACATATGAAAAAGGATCTAGTCCTTTCCCGGCGCCTATGATGCAAACTCTTCTCAGGCTTCCAGCTGGGTACAGGTATCGATTTTAGCAAGTTTGAGATTCATTTTGCAGGTATTCACAGGAAATACAAAGAAACAGAATAGAATCAATTAAAACACACACACACACACACAAGACAGACAAACAACCACTGTGCAGATAAACAAAAAAATATAATAATAAATAAATAAGCTCTAAATATTGAGAACGTGAGATGAAGAATCCTTGAAAATCAGTCCATAGGTTGTGGGAACATTTTAGTGATGGGCCAAGGGAAGCCGAGTGAAGTTTTTCCTTTTGTTTCAAGAGCCTGATGGTTGAGGAGTAATAACTGTTAACATCGATATCTGTATCCAGCTGGAAGCCAGAGAAGAGCTTATTTGTTAAACACATGTTATCACAGGGTTTACAAAGAGAAACATAAAGTGCAATAAAGAGTATCCAATCTCTGAACAGTTCCCATAACCTATGGACTCACTGTTAAGGACACTTCAATTTATTTCATCAATACTTATTGCTTTTTATTTATTTTTTTTGTATGTGCACATTTCGTTGTTTTATCCCCATTGACTGCTGTACGACCAGTTGGGTATAGTCTTTTATTGATTCTACCATGGTTGTTGGATTTACTGAGTTTGCTTGCAAGAAAATGAATCTCAGGGTTGTATATGGTGTCATATTTGTACTTTGAAAATAAACTTACTTTGAACTTTAAGCTTTGAACTCTGAAGAATGAAATCAATGTGAACTTTTCTGTCTTGGGTCAGAATGTCGACTTTTTGTTCCCATCCACAGATGCTGCCAACCTACTGAGCTCCTCCAGCACATTGTGTGTATTGGTCCAGATTTTCAGCATATGTTTTCACCTCTTGTGTCTATAACTTTTATATGTCAGCTTTCTGTTAATTTCTAGGTATTGTGTTATTACTAGAGTAATATCAAGAAACAATGAATTAAGCTGTAAGAAAATGGCAAACAGTTGTAAATGTTCTTTTCAGAGCTAAGAAAATTAAGGTCAGATTTCACTGAGGAACTCAGATTTTGAGGGGGTTTTGGTACGGTACTTCAGGAGAAACTGTTTCACTAACAAAACAAACAATAACCTGAAAACACAAGTTTGAGGTATTTAAACTGGACTGGAGAGGTTATTTAAAGTAGAGAGTTAGGTTCTGGAATACTGCACTTCAGAGGTGGTGATGGAAACAGTGCAATAGTAACTTTCAAGACAGAATAAAGTTCAAAGTTCAAAGTAAAATTTATTACCAGAGTACATTCATTCACCACATACAATCCTGAGATTCTTTATCTGCGTGCATACTTAGCAAATCTATAGAACAGCAATTGTAAATAGAATCTGTAAACCGTAAACATACTGTGCAAATTCAGTTCATAAAATAAATAGCAATAAATGACCAGCATGAAATAAGAGGATATAAGAGTCTTAAATGAGTGAGTTATCCCCTTTTGTTCAAGAGCCTCTTGTTGAGGGGTCGTAACTGTTCTTGAACCTGGTGGTCAAGAATAAGACAATTAATTTAAAAAACTGAAAAGTAGGATTAGATTGATTGTTGTGTTAATGAACCAATACTTCAGGATGGGAGGTATCCTGGGAAGTATTCTGTTGCTTGATTTTGTTCTGTGGTATTGCACTCACGTCTGTAGCAAAGTAAAAAGAATTTTTATTTTGACATAGAGCAGGTGTTCCAACCTTTTTCAAGCTATGGACCCGTACCATTAACCAAGGGTCCATTGACCTCAGGCTGGGAATCTCTGACCAGAAAAGGAAACCTTTCAGTCCATCAAGTCCACATCTATCAATACAATTTCCCCGTGTATTTTCCAATAACCCATTCACTCTCATATGATCAAACGTAATGTTTCGGAACACCCCTCTCAATATACGTATATTATGTTAATTTCAGATAACTTTAGGCATATGTTTAGATATTTCCCTCCAGTGGTTCCTTGGAACAACAGTAATGTAAACTGTAAATACTTAAATGTAAATAGTAATTGCTGAGAAAATTCAGCAGATCAGACAGCTTCTAAGGAGAGAGTACTAATGAAATTGAAAGCATTTTGTTTCTTTAATCCACATTTGTTACCCCGCCTACTATGCATTATTGGAATTTCTCTACTTATTTCAGACTTGCAAATTCTGTGGCAATTTGCTTTAGTAAATACTGAAAATTTAAACTTCAGTACCTAATATTGTACAAAGCAAACATAGAAGACTTCCATTTCAAGATCTGCAGTCAGCTGGATATAAAGTGCAACTGTTAACTGATGAGGAAGCAAAATGGCAAATGAGTCCTGATAAAGGGTCTCAGCCCGAAACGTTGGCTATACTCTTTTCCATAGATGCTCCCTGATTTTCTCATTTGAAATTTCACAAGTCTTTTGTTAGAGCGATAGTAAAGCATTAACTTGAATGCCTCTTCTCCCCTCATTCTCGTGTGTATTGCCTGTAACTTGAGGGGAAGTATTATTACTTGTAAGGTTATTGAAAGATTTAAAAAAAATCATGAAACAAATCATAATTATATGCAATTTAATGCAAATATACTATACAGTGCACATACAGGTGTTGGCGCGGGGCCAAGTGGTTAAGGCGTTCGTCTAGTGATTCGAAGGTCGTTAGTTCGAACCTTGGCTGAGGCAGCGTGTGTGTCCTTGAGCAAGGCACTTAATCACACATTGCTCTGCGATGACACCGGTGCCCAGCTGTATGGGTCCTAATGCCCTTCCCTTGGACAACATCGGTGGCATGGAGAGAGGAGACTTGCAGCATGGGCAACCGCTGGTCTTCCATACAACCTTGCCCAGGCCTGCGCCCTGGAAACCTTCCAAGGTGCAAATCCATGGTCTCATGAGACTAACGGATGCCTATATAAAGCACATACAGACTTAGGCACAAATACAACATATAGCTAGAGTGCCCAAGACTTTTGCACAGTACTGTATATTATGCCTTTCCAGTTACAAAACAACACTTAATACTACTGAGCTAATACACAGCTCAGTACCCTTACTTCTGTTTCCTAACCACCTTCCTATTTTAACCAATATACAACACTGTGCAAAAGTCTTAGGTACCCTAGCTATATACAGTGCACAGCACTGTACACACATCAACTTCAAATGAGATGAAGGTCTGCATTTAAAAGTGGTGGAACTGTTAAATATGTTTGCTGAATTAACACTGAAAAATATTATTACATCATTTAATCAGCTTCATTTTTATGCAAAAATTAAAAATAATTGTTCCTTACTGTGATTCATTTTAAGGGTATGCATCTCTTGGCAAATCTCATGTATCTATATAATTTTTTGTATATATTATTGTATGCTCTGTAGCTGTCAGTTGGTTGTAAAGGTCTTTAAGTATAGTAGGAGGAACTGCAGAACTATTTTGTAGAAATAACTTTCAGGAATAGTGAGAATCAGGGACACAAATGGGAAAAGAAATCTTGGATACATTTCACCTGAAATGGGTCCAACATTTTGACACAAAAAATAAATTGTTGTATTTTCCTCTGTTCTTGATTTACTTCTAGAAGTCTACTGTTAGGACTAAAATTTAAATGTTATCTTCAGATCTTAGATAGCCTTTTACTAAATATCACCTCATTAACACATTAGGTGTCACAATTTTAAACAAACACGATGGAGACTGAATTTTATCCTAAAGCATGTTTATTTTCTTCAAGCCTGCACAATGGACTCTAGCCTGCCCAACATTGAATTTTTTAAAATCTTACATCCACCTCACAACATGACTGAGAAAAATCTTTGCATTATGATTCTGTCGCAATGTGCAGATATGTGGATTTAGAAGTCTAACAGCTTGTAGAAAGAAGCTTTCCTGAAGCTTGTTGGTCCTGACTTTAATTCTGTGGTACTGTTTGGCAGATGGAAGCAGCTGAAACAGTTTATGGTTGGGGTTACTAGTATCCCTGATGATCGTCCAAGCCTTCTTTCTGCACCTGCTGTTGTAAAGGTCCGCAGTGGAGGGAAGTTCACATCCACAGAAATGCCGGGCTGTCCGAACCACTCTCTGCAGTGCCCAGTGATCAAGGTTGGTACAGTTCCTGTACCATGTGGTGATACAGCCAGTCAGGATGCTCTCAATGGTGCCCCCGTAGAAGGTCTTGAGGATTTGGTGGCTCATGCTGAACTTCTTCAGTTTCTTCAGTCGCTTGAGGTGGAAGAGACGCTGTTGTGTTTTTTTTGCCACACAGCTATTATGTACAGTGCAAGTGAGATCTTTACTCAGGAACTTGAAACTACTCACCTTCTCAACAGCAGACCCATTGATGTTGATCATGGTGAGCAACCAGGACATCTTCAGGGAGCGATTACTCAAAATGGTGGCAACCACCATAAAGGACCCCCATCACTCAAGTCAAGCCCTCTTCTCATTGCTACCATCAGAAGGAAGTAGAGGATCTTGAAGGCACACATTCAACAATTCAAGAACAGCTTCTTCCCCTTTGCCATCTGGTTTCAGAATGGACATTGAACCGATATACACTACATCACAACTTTTTTCTCCAATTTTGCACTAGTTATTTAATTTAACTTAACTTTTTAAATATATATACCTGAGTGGAGGGGTGGAGATACATCACTACCAAGGGAAGTGAAAGGCTTTCCTTCCCTTTGTTGCCCTGCAGGTCACCCTTGGGCAAGTTGTAGCACCTGCTTATCCCCTCCAACGCCCCCACCACCGAATCAAGGTCATGTGAAACCATGGGAGCAGGTGGTGGATGGTAGGGTCAGCAGCTGTGGAATACACAAGTCCTGGTTAGAGTCATAGGGTCATAGAAAAGCACAGCACAGAAAAAGGCCTTTTGGCATATCTAGACCATGCTGAACCTTTTAAGCTGCCTACGTCCATCGCCCTACACGGGGACCATAACCCTCCATACCCCTACCATCCACGTAACTATCCAAACTTCTCTTGTGTTGAAATTGAGCTCGCATGCACTATTTCACAGGTAGCTTGTTCTACACTCTCATGACCCTCTAACTGAAGAAGATTCCCCTCATGTTCCCCTCAAACTTTTTCCTTTTCATGCTGAACCCATGACCTCTGGTTGTAGCCACAGCCGATCTCCGTGGAAAAAGCACTGACGCCAGGCAGACAATCTCTGAAGAGCATTGATAATGGGTGGGGTCACCCATCTTGTAAAGACACTGCCCAGAAAAAGGCAATGGCAACCACTTCTGTAGAAAAATTTGCCAAAATCAATCATGGTCAAAGACCATGATCGCGTACCTCAATATGACACGGCACATAATAATGGTGAAGATGAATCTATATCCTTCTTACTGTAACTTACAGTTTCTATTATTATTGATTACCACGCACTGCTGCAACAAAACAACAAATTTCACAACATATGTCAGTGATATTAAATCCGGTTCTGACTCAATGTGTTTGACGGCAAACCTAACCCTTGCAGAGATCATTCAAATGGTGTCTTCCAAAAACCTAAACAGTGACACAAGATAAACTCCCAAAAGCTTCATGACACTGGTGGGTTTAAGGAGAACTTCTATCAACAATATACATTAAATTGGCTGGTGGCGTAGTGGTATCAGTGTCAGACTTTGGAGTGAAGTCTCCCGAGTTTGAACCCAGACGGCTCCCCAAGCACGCTTTCCATCTGTGCTGGGTTGAGCGTCGAGCTAGCAGCTTGACCTCATAAAAAAGAAATTGTCTGCTACAGAAACATCACAGCAAAAAAAGTTGATGGCCTATGCTGTCTCGTGAGTTTAAAAGGCAATTTCCTTTTTTCCATATGTATATGTCGATACATAAATGATACAATATTTCCTATCCTTTCCCCAGCCCCACCACCACACACTGAATTACTGAAGTACTATTTAGAGAACTCCTTCAATCTCCTCCCTTGGTGGAATGGCTGGCTTCCACTTAAGACCAGACAGGATTATCCACCGTCCATAATCTAATTTGCACCATACTAATTGGCCAAGTATTTGGATAATCCACTTTCAGTAGTTGGATATTCCTTCATCAGCAGATACCTCTGGCACCCAAAGGCAACTGAGAGTATCTATATTTCCATGGCACTTTTCATCTTTGCAAATAATATGTATTCATATACTCTCAAGGTCTATCTTTGATCTCAGACACTGGTTTTACATCACGGAACAGGTTCTGTGATCTGCGTAAATGGTGGTATGTCCATAAGTATATTTATGGAAGTGCTACCATCTACACATGATAATTGTACCTTCATTATCCAGCTGAGAGTATAGTTTTCTTCTGCATTGTGTGTTTTGGACATAAATAATCTCTAACAGATTTTCAGAAATTGTTCATCTGACAGCACAATACAACAAAAATTCCACATGATGATGCATCACAGGATGAGATTAATTCTCTGCCTTTTGAGTAGTGAACTAGTAATTTGGGAGACAACAGCAATTCTTCTGAATACATAAAAAACTTCTTTCCACCTTCATTTCACATCCTTCTGCAACAGCAGATCTAATGGAGCTAAGTTTGACAAGAATTTATTATAAAAATTCACCAATGCCACTTGTGCCTTTAGATCAATAACACAAGAGATTGTGCAGATACTGGAAATCCAGAGTATGACTGGGTGTAGATTTTTACCAATCTTGTAGAGTCCTTCATTCACCAAGAACGTTCACTTACTCATCTATAAATATAGGCTTGTCTTTTGCAGCCTGCTCACCACTACTTCCAGCTTCTACAGGTGCCCATATCTCGAGACTCTCATATTATTCAAGTATTCTGTGACCCGGGAATATCCTGTAGCCACTTCATGGTTTCTCCGAAAGTGCAGGTGTAGACAGAACACCAAAAGGTAGTTGGTGAGGTATAAATAAGCCCTTGTGTGAAAGATAATCCAAATACTTCAGAGACTGCTCCATTAACACTATTAATGGATATGCATAATTCATATCCAACATAGTGAACTGCTGCCCTCCAGACAAATCTGCAAGTAAACTTTCTATTCTTGGAGTAGGATAATGTCATAAGAATGAAGCCTAATTAACAGTCAGTTTGTAATCGCCAGAATCCTAATAGATTCATCATGATTTGGCATTGGCACAACAGATGCCATCCCTTCCGAGTATTTAACAGAAGTCTGTCACTTTCTGCCTCCAATGTTGACTTCATTGCTTAAGGCTTGAGTGGTGGTGGAGCACTGGGATCAACATGCTTGACTGCCCTTTAGCAGAACCAGCTTATTTTTAAGAAAACAACAGGAATTCTGCAGATGCTGGAAATTCAAGCAACACACATCAAAGTTGCTGGTGAACGCAGCAGGCCAGGCAGCATCTGTAGGAAGAGGTGCAGTTGACGTTTCAGGCCGAGACCCTTCGTCAGGACTAACTGAAGGAAGAGTGAGTAAGGGATTTGAAAGTTGGAGGGGGAGAGGGAGATGTTTAAGAACCTCTTCATATTTCCTTAGCAGTCCACTTGCTATCCCTCTCTTATCTATTTAACATGATAACTGTTCCTCTAATCCAGCAGAATTTCTTTTGGTAGTATCTTTCCAACAGGTTGCTCCAGAACTTGCAATGGTGATATTTTAGCCTGTCTTTGATAGTTCATTGTCATGCCAGCAAATCTAACTGTTCCAAAGCATTAACTGTACACTCATAACTCACATGCAAGAGTAAGAGTGCTAAAGGAATAGGAAATTAAAATCATATTCACACAGAGGTCGCATTATTAGGTATATCCTGTATCTTTCAATTCAAGGTTTGACGTGTTGTGCATTCAGAGATGTTCACATTACATCATTGTTGTAATGTGCAGTTACCTGAGTTACTGTTGCCTTCCCGTTGAACCAGTCTGGCCATTCTTCTCTGACCTCTCTCATTAAAAAAGTGTTTCCCTGCACAGAATTGCAGCTCACCTGATTTTTTTTTAACTTTTTCACACCATTTTCTATAAACTCTAGAGACGTGGAAATCTCAGGAGATCAACAGTTTCAGAGGTACTCAAATCACTGCATTTGGCACCAATAGTCATTCCACAGTCAAAGTCATTTAGATCATATTTCTTCTCATTCTGATATTTGGTCTGAACAACAACTGATCCTCTCGGCCATGTCTGCATGCTTTTATGCATTGAGTTGCCGCGACATGATTGGCTGATTAAATATTTGCAGATATAATGAGTAGGTTTACTGGTGTACCTAATAAAGTGGCCACTGAGTGCTGAGTATTATATATAAAGATTTGTTTTACTGAGCGTATGGGTCTGCTGCAAAGCTGGTATGAACTCTTGTGCACTCTGCTGTATGCTGCTGTGCTGAGAATTTGGATGCTAAAAGCCTGGTGCGAATCTAGCAATTAATCACCCATGGTTTGGTGTGCAGAGATAGCCTAGTACTGGGCAGGAGGGGCTGAGCAGTATGACAACTAGGCACTGAGGTTTAGTATCCAGGGCTGCACTTTGGCCAGCACAATGAATGCAGGTCAGTGCTGGGGACTGGCAGCATGTGCTCCCAAGGTAAATAGACCACCTGGATCTTGCCGTCACTCTCATTACCTCCTATTGGATGTGATGGAATATCTCTCTCTCTCTCTCTCTCTCTCTCTTCTCTCTCTCTCTCTCTCTCTCTCTCTCTCTCTCTCTCTCTCTCTCTCTCTCTCTCTCTCTCTCTCTCTCTCTCCTCTCTCTCTCTCTCTCCTCTCTCTCTCTCTCTCTCTCCTCTCTCTCTCTCTCCTCCTCTCTCTCTCTCTCTCTCTCTCTCTCTCTCTCTCTCTCTCTCTCTCTCTCTCTCTCTCTCTCTCTCTCTCTCTCTCTCTCTCTCTCTCTCTCTCTCTCTCTCTCTCTCTCTCTCACTCTCTCATTGGCTCTACAACTCCTCCAGCCCAGAGTCTTCTCTATGGTAACAAGCTCATTGGCCAGAGATCACTTGTCAGCTTGTTACCATAGAGACATCTCTTCGCAAGGGTCAGGTATAGTGTTTCCTAGCTATCCAACTGCATATTCAGTCTTTTTATCATCAGTGTAATGCTGCAACCAACATCAAATATCTCTGTTGATGATCAGTGGTTCTACTTTTGTTAACTTAGCTCAATTTCCAATAAAAGTAGTGAACATTTCTTCTGTATTAGAGACTGTACTTGTTTTCTTTCTTTATTGAGACACAGCACGGAATACGCCCTTTTGGCCCTTTGAGCTGTGCTGCCCAGCAACCCCTGATTTAATCCTAGCCTAAGCACAAAACAGTTTACAATGACCAACTCACCTAACAACTAGTGCGTCTTTGGATTGAGGGAGGAAACCAGAGCACCCAGCGGAAAGCCACGCGGTCAGGGGGAGAACATACAAGAGTTGGAGAAGAAGGAATCTGTTTGGAGAGGAGAGTGGACCACAGGAGAAAGCAAGGATGGGAGGGCAGGTGGGGGTCTGCAGTGGGGTAGTAATAGGCAGATGAGAAGAAGTAAGAGTGGGGAATAGTGGGAGGGAGAGGATTTTTTTTACCAGAAGGATAGATCGATATAATCGAGAAATCGAGGTATTGCATTGTTAGTCAAAGATTGGATGAATTTATGAACGTAAGAAATAGGAGCAGGAGTAGGCCATCCGGCCCATCAAGCCTGCCCCGCCATTCAATAAGATCATGGCTGATCTGTCCGTTATCTCAGCTCCATCTACCTGCCTTTTCCCCATATCCCTTAATTCCTTTACCAAGTAAAAATCTATCTGTTTCTTAAATATATTTAGTGAAGAAGCCTCATCTGCTTCCCTGGGCAGAGATTTCCACAGATTCACCACTCTCTGGGAAAATCAGCTTCTCCTCATCTCTGTCCTAAATCTTCTCCCCTGAATCTTGAGGCAATTTCCCCTAGTTCTAGACTCACCTACCAATGGAAACAACTTTCCTACTTCTATCTTATCTATCCCTTTCAAAATTTTGTATGTTTCTATAAGATCCCCTCTCATTCTTCTGAACTCCAGAGAGGATAGTCCCAGGTGACTCAATCTCTCCTCATAGGTTAACCCCTTCATCCCTGGAATCAACCTGGTGAACCTCCTCTGCACTGCCTTCAAAGCCAGTATATCTTTCCTCAAATATGGAGACCAGAACTGCGCACAGTACTCCAGGTGCGGCCTCACCAGTACCCTGTATAGTTGCAGCATGAGCTCCCTGCTCTTGAATTGAATCCCTCTAACAATGAAGGCCAACATTCTATCTGCCTTCTTAATAACCAGTTGTACCTGCAAGCCAACTTTTTGCGATTCATGGACAAGCACACCCAAGTCCCCCTGCACAACAGCATGCTGCAATCTTTCACCATTTAAATAATAATTCTATTATTCCTTCCAAAGTGGATGATCTCGCATTTACCAACATTGTCCATCTGCCAGACCTTGGCCCACTCACTTAACCGATCTATATCCCTCTGCAGACTCTCCACATCCTCTGTACAATTTGCTTTTCCACTCAGTTTAGTGTCATCAGCAAATTTTGCTATGCTACCCTCCGTCCCATCTTTCAAATCATCAATGTAAATGGTAAACAGCTGAGGGCCCAGCACCGACCCCTGCGGCACCCCACTCACCACTGACTGCCAACCGGAGAAACACCCATTTATACCAACTCTTTGCCTTCTATTGGTTAACCAATCCGCTATACATGCCAATACACTTCCTCTGACTCCATGCATCATATCTTATTTATAAGTTTCTTGTGCAGCACCTTATCGAACGCCTTCTGGAAATCCAAGTACACACATCCACCTGTTCCCCTCTATACACTGCACTCATTATGTCCTCAAAGAACTCCAGTAAGTTTGTCAAACAGAACCTGTTGTTTCTGAATCCATGCTGCATCTATCTAATGGAACCACTCCTTTCTAAATGTCTCGCTATTTCTTCCTTAATGACAGCTTCAAGCATTTTCCTGACTACAGATGTTAAGCTAACTGGGCTATAGTTGCCCGTCTTTTACCTACATCCTTTTTTAAAAAGTGGCGTGACATTTGCTGTCTTCCAATTCGCCGGGTCTTGCCCAGAGTCTAGAGAGTTTTGATAAATGATTACCAACATGTCTACTATAACCTCCGCCAATTCCTTCAGCACCCTGGGATGCATCCCATCAGGACTAGGGGACTTATCCACCTTCAGGCACTCTAGTTTGCTCATCACTATCTCTTTAGTGACAGTGATTTTATCGAGGTCCTCACCTGCCATTTCATCCATAACATCATTCTTTGGCATATTAGATGTGTCCTCCACCATGAAGACTGATACAAAATAGTCATTTAATGCCTCAGCCATTTCCTTACCACCCAATATCAAATTCCTCATCTTGTCTTCCAAGGGACCTACGTTGACTTTAGCCACCCGCTTCCACTTTATATATTTATAAAAACTTTTGCTATCTGTTTTTATATTTTCTGCTAATTTACTTTCATACTCTATCTTCCCTTTATTTCTTGTTTAGTTGTTTTCTGTTGCTTTTTAAAGTTTTCCCAGTCCTCCAGTCTCCCACTACTCTTTGCGACTTTGTACACGAGCTTTTAATTTGATACTGTCTTTTATTTCCTTAGTTATCCAAGGCTGGCTCTCCCTACACTTGCTGTCCTTACTTTTGACTGGAAGTATTCCACTGTTCCTCAACTGTCCGACCAAATAGCCTGTGTTCCCAATCCACATTAGCCAGCTCCTCCCTCATCCCATTGTAGTCTCCCTTGTTCAAGCATAGTATACTATTTTTAGATCTAACCATTTCATCCTCCATCTGAATGCAAAATTCAATCGTATTATGATCACTCTTTCCAAGAGGATCCCTGACGACAAGATCGTTAATCTTACCTGCCTCATTGCACAGGACTCAATCTAAGATAATATTTTCCCTTGTATGTTCACTAACATGCTGCTCAAGAAAGCCATCACAGATGCATTCTATGAAGTCCTCCTCAAGACTTCCTTGACCAACCTGATTCACCCAATCTACGTGGAAGTTAAAATCCCCCATAACAACTGCCGTTCCGTTCTTACAAGCCTCAGTTATTTCTTGGTTAATGGCCTCTGCCACTGCAATATTTTTATTAGGTGGCCCATAGACAACTCTGACCAGTGATTTTTTTCCCTTTTCTATTCTTAATCTCCACCCAGATAGACTCAACATTCTGCTCTGTAGATCTTATATCATCTCTCACAATCGCCCTGATCTCATCCCTAATCAAGAGCACCACCCACCTCCTCTGCCTTCCTGCCTATCTTTCCGTATTACCTGATACCCTTGGATATTTAATTCTCAGTCATCTCCACCTTGCAGCCAGGTTTTTGTAATGGCCACTAAATCATATGCCTTGGTATTCATCTGTGCCACAAGTTCACTAACCTTGTTTCTAATACAACGGGCATTTAGATAAGGTGCCCTTATACTCATTGTCCTTTTAGAATCTAGTGACCTATGCGACTTTTGTTTTTTACTTTTATGCACTCTACTCTTACTTTTTTCTTCACTAACTCTTGCTTTGGTCTCTGTATCACATCAGTCAACAGACGACAGAGGAACAGGCATGTAGGCAGATGGCAGAGAGATTAAGTAAAAAATGAAGGTCATTGTACTAGAGATTTCAATTTCCCAAATAGTAACTGACATTATCGTATTGCAAAAGACTCAGGGGAGGTGGCATTTATGAGGTGCATACAGAAGATCTATTTGATGCAGTATATCATCAACATTACCATCATGTGCTGTGTAGTATGAAATGGGGTGATCATGGTCTATGATTGTGATGGTTCTTGGCTAATTTTTTACAGACGTTAGTTGTCATTGCCTTCTTCTAGGCAGTGGCTTTACAAGACGGGTGACCCCAGCTGTTATCAATACTTTTCAGAGATTGTCTGCCTGGTGTCAGTGGTCACATAACTAGGACTTGTGACCTCAGGGTGTCAGGACTGGAGGCGAGGGACGGGCCGGTTCAGCTTGCTGCTCCACAAGGTTTATTTGTCTCTGCGCTGAACTGAGGCGGTGGCCTACAACTAATGGATTTATGATTCAGCTGAGTGATGCCTGGCCTCGTGTCTGTGACTCACGTTTGTGATCTTCATTTCTGAATGGGATTTGCTTCCTTTGTTGTTTGCACAATTTTTTTCTTTTTCTTTGCACATTGGGTGCTTGAATGTTTTCCTTAGTTTTAATGGGTTTTATGGGTTTCTTTGTCTTGTGGCCCCTTAGATTCGGGCTGACCTATATCTTAGCATACTCATTGACATGAAGAGACAGTTCTGTCAAGTAGTACCTGGAACCTGAATAAAATCAACCAGCAGAAATGGTATCACAACTCCTCCCTGCTGTGCTGCATGTCCCATGGAAAAGAACATGCAATGGCTGACTCCAAGAAGAAATACAATATTTATCTTATGAATGTTACCAGAGGAAAGTTGATTGGCTGAAATTTTCTGGCTTCTTTTTAGAACAGGGTTGTAGTCAGAGGCAAGCTTAAGGTTTATCCACGTATTGCCCATTGAAAACAGCGTGACTGCAATTTTAAACTTTTTGTGGCAAGTGCATCAGTTGCAGGATTATGAGTCTTATGTAAATTAAGCAGAGTCAATCCCATCTGGTATAGCAACACGCAGTTTGTGTTGAAATTTTCACCAAATCAAATGCATTTTCTCTGTCCAATGTCCTGGAACATTGTGCTCTATGTCCAATGTCCTGGAATATTGTGCTCTATGTCCAATGTCCTGGAATATTGTTCTCTATATCCAATGTCCTGGAACATCGTGCTCTGTATCCAATGACATGGAACATCATGCTCTATATCCTGGAGCTTTGTGCTCTGTGTCCGATGTCCTGGAATTTCGTGCTGTATATCCCATGTCTCAGAGCATCATGATGTATATCCAATATTCTGCATTTCTAATCTTGCCAGGTCTGTTCTGAATCCGACAATATCCAAAGAGCATTTCACCTGGCACTGTGCTGCGGCCTCTAATACTTCAGCCTGGCTGCTGAGGAGTTGGTTCCTTTCAAGATCCGTTTTAGTCAGTAAGTTTCCACGCAGCAACCTAACAAAGCCTCGATATCAAACTTAGCTTGAAATTCTCTGTCATTGTTCATGATAGACTAATATTCTCATTCTTAAGATCCCATGTTGGAATTATGATCAACTCTTAGCTTAATATGGAATTTGCATTGTTTCAAAAGTATAATATGGACTATATTTTGTTAGGATTAATGCAATGGTGAAATTTGAAAAATGTTGAATAATCTAGAGTGAAGATAGATATGACAACAATGTGAACTGTTTAATAACATCTCCTTGTAGCTTTTGGGTAGTGCTACACAGCACCATTGTGAGCTGTTACATTGCCCTTCCATATGACTTCCAACTGTACGCTAAGATATCAAAGGCTCGAGAGAGAGAGAGAGAGAGATCATATTGCTTGCAAAAGTGTGCTCTGTGAATTTGCAGAAAAATAAATTAAAAGCAGCACATAGTGTAGATTCTGAAAATTGCACAAATTCACAAAAGCACAACAGTGGCTGAAAATATTATGAAAAGTTCTCTTCAATGGCAAAGAAAATTAATTATTTTTTACCCACATGGCCTAAATTAATTGCTGCTTTTGCCTTTTTCAAGTTGCCGATGCATTGCCGAAGCTTTAAATGGTCACTTTGGCAGTAAATTCTGGAGAAACGAGAGCTAAGATCTGACAAGTAACAAATAAACTGAAGTAAATGGAATTTAAATGTGAAGATTACACAGAACACTGTCAATCCAAGGAAACTCTTCCACACATCAAAACAATAACAGGGCTTCTCAGCCCGAGCAGTGCCATTTACAAGGAAGACCGCATCTGCTGGAGACAAACTTTGTGAATGGTTTTGGCTGAGGAATGTCTGTGACTGAACTTCCTTTGCCAGTTATAGCAGCTGAATCATATCCCATGGTCTGTGTTCATTCAGCTACAATGGATTATACTGATACTCTGGTACAGCAATCAGATAATATAAAGTGGAATTAAAACCATTAAACTGAAATTTACTTTAACAATCAGATATGATGAAGCCCCAGTTAACATAATTATCTGAAATATTGAAGTATGAATGCATAATTAAAAACTAAGTTAGTATCCTTAATCAGTTGGATTGGAATGTACTGCTATGTTATAACTGAATGCATAATGAGAAATTAAGCCTGTACCCCTAATCAGTGGGATTGAAGTATTATGCTATTTTATGACTAAAGATTTCTGATAAGGGCATTATAAATCAGAGGAACTAAGTTAGGAGAGTGCAGAAGTTGTTTAGAAGCTGCTGAAACAATTAAACATCTTGAGGCAACACCTACAAAATGCTGGAGAAACTCAGCAGGTCAGGCAACATCTGTGGAAAAGAGTAAACTGTCGGCATTTTGGGCTGAGAGGGAAGGGGTGAGATGCCTAAATTTAAACATGGGGGAGAGGAAAGAGGCAAGCTGGAAGGTGATTGGTGAAGCCAGATGGGTGGGAAAGGTTAAAGGCAGGCAAAGAAAGAATTTGATAAGAGAGTAGATTGGACAATAGGAGGAGGAAGCAGGTGAGGACCCAGGGGGCAGTAATACGCAGGTGAGAAGAAGTGAAAGATCAGAGTGGGGATTAGAGGTGGGGCAGGTGAATTCTTGTTCACCGGAGGGAGAAATCAATATTCATGCTACCAGGTTGGAGGGTACCCAGATGGAATATAAGGTGTTGTTCCTCCAGCCTGGGGCTGGGTTCACCTTGGCAGATGGGAATGGGAACATTTTGAGGAGTATATAATGTAATGTTGCAGCTTTTTTTCAATAGAGCTTCATTGGAGAACCCCACAGGGCTGTATTGTAAAGCTTTAGGAATTGAAAGAATATGCTGTAAAATCACCAGACCACCTCTACTGTAACCAGTGCCTTATCATCTTCAGTAATACTGTGAACATCATGCTCTGAACTAACATCAAAGGAATCGTAAATGGGATTTAAGTGTTCAGACACAACATTAAAGCAAAAGTGCAGGATATACATAGCAGTTCAATAGTATCTGTGGGACAAACTCAGCATTTCAGGCCAATAGTCATTCACTTGTAAGGATCTAATAGTTGGTGAGAAAGTACAGAGCCAGGAAAGGGAAAGGGGTGGAAAGAGGAGGGAAAAATTCAAATCCATTCCACAAACAGCTAGATTTATAAAAGACAAAAAAGTTGAGACAAAGCAGAACACAGAATATTGTTTTGCATAAAATGTCCAATAAATGTAGCAATGATATTCAAATGAGGTAAATAAATCAGGTGGATAGGGTAGTTAAAAAAGCTTATGGGGTGTTAGAGTTTAAGAGTCGTGATGTAATGATGCAGCTCTATAAAACTCTGGTTAGGCCACACTTGGAGTACTGTGTCCAGTTGTGGTCACCACACTATAGGAAGGATGTGGAGGCATTGGAAAGGGTACAGAGGAGATTTACCAGGATGCTGCCTGGTTTAGAAAGTATGCATTATGATCGGAGATTAAGAGAGCTAGGGCTTTACTCTTTGGAGAGAAGGAGGATGAGAGGAGACATGATAGAGGTGTATAAGATAATAAGAGGAATAGATAGAGTGGATAGCCAGCGCCTCTTCCCCAAGGCACCACTGCTCAATACAAGAGGACATGGCTTTAAGGTAAGGGGTGGGAAGTTCGAGGGGGATATTAGAGGAAGGTTTTTTACTCAGAGAGTGGTTGGTGCGTGGAATGCACTGCCTGAGTCAGTGGTGGAGGCAGATACACTCGTGAAGTTTAAGAGACTACTAGATAGGTATATGGAAGAATTTAAGGTGGGGACTTATATGGGAGGCAGGGTTTGTGGGTCGGCACAACATTGTGGGCTGAAGGGCCTGTACTGTGCTGTACTATTAAGAAAAAAAAATTCACTTCTTCCTTGTTTCTCCTAGAGATAATTCTACACAAACTGAAAATAATCAGCTGATGTTTACAGTTGGTGTAGACATGTACCGTTTGTATATCAATATGTTGTCTTCAGATTTAAGTTCCATTTGGACAGTCAAATTGCAGGTAAGGACATTACTGTCCATACATCTTGTTCAGAAATTTAGTAATATACAGTTTGCAGGTGTACTACATTTTCAGATGGCATTCTGACATCCACTACCTTACACACTACACTATTCTCTGCACCATCTCCTTCTGTATTTAAAGCCAACTGGCATTTAACAAATTTGCCTGGAGACATAAGCCACTTGTTTGGGTATTCAAAAGCTAGCGATACGGATTAGCAATTGCCACGGCTCACAATGTTTCCAGATCTGGAACCTGCTTTTTGCCATAAAATGTTCCAATCTGAACTCATGGAGAAATGGAGTAAGCTGTCATATCTGCATTTGCAGTAGACATCCATCGCAAAGTTCAAAGTAAACTTATCATTAAGGTATGTATGTATTATACAACCTTGAGACTCATGTCCTCACAAACAGCCAGAAAACAAAGAAACCCTGAAGGAGCCCATTAAAACAAGATCGACCAACACCCAGTGTGCAGAGAGAGAGGGAGGACAAAATCCAATAAAGGTAAGTAAATAACCGTAGAATGAGAGGGAGTTCTCAGACATGAAGCCCAGAGCAGCCATAGCCTCAGCCTCAACCTCAGTTCAGTGCATAGCAGAGTAAAACCACAGATATTAATATGGGTCCTGTTCCATGAATCTAAAACCTTTTGTTAAATTGGTTGTGCTTATCTGTTTGAAACATCATTCCCTTCTCAAGCAAAGCATGGACAATTAAAAATTAGCTAGTGGCTTCCATGAGTGACATGAGGAGAATCAGCAGCTCTTTATAATGTGGATATATCAGTGCTTTTATCAGACTGCTGTAGTGATTCTTGCCAATTCTGTCCTTTTGGCAAGTGCTTGAAATAATATGAGTTTACAGAGAGCAAGAATTGTTTCACAAAAACATTATGTTTCCAATTACTGAACAGGGGATGTTTTTGGGCATCAAAGTGAGATCTCCAAACAACAGGTCAATCAGCAAAGGCATATAAAGGTAGAAAACATGCAGGAGACCAAAGGCACGACAGATGAAACAGCATGTGGACAGCGGAATGAGGTGCTTGTTTGGCATATCACTCAAAGAGGAACATTACATTGGAATTCAGGAACTTGGAGACAGAGCAACCTAGCTTCATCAACCATTAAAACTAATTCCAGGACATCCACTGCTCTGCTTGAAGAAGTGAAGGTCATCGTGACTAGTTTTTATGTACCAGCCTTTTCCCAAAATGTTCCTGGTGACATCAATATCATTCCCTTCTGGTCATTGATGTACTGTTTTGAGGTTTTAAAATGCTTTTCGTCCTATGAGGATGCTGACAAGGAATAGGAATCACTAGTGCAGCAGTTGAAAACAAAGCAAAATCAATCAGAGACTAAGCATGGGGGTTGACACTGTGTGACGTACTATCCACAATAATGACACTGTTGACATTGTATGACGTGCTATCCACAATAACCAAGTTCCAAAGTTCAAAAGAATATGTTTGATCCTTTATTAAGAAGCCAGCAAAAATAAACAATCTGTAACAATAAAAAAACTAACAAATCTAAAGCTCGGAGTATAATGAAATAAAGCATTCTCAGCAGTAGCATTCAACAAAGTATATCATTCTGGCTGCCTCTCTGGCTCTATCTAGACTACAATGAACTTAGACAAAGTGTGGAAATATGACTAAACTCATTTGCGTCTACCACACCCTAACTCATGTGACAAATTACCCGTAATAAACACGCAACACAAAATACAATATAGACGGAGGGTAAATAGATATGTGGCCCCTACAACTAGAATTTATTTGATGTGTTACCATGCATGCAGGAACCTTGGAGCACATGCATGCAGTTCTCTATGCCTCCATCATGAATGACTTCTACTTTTCAAAAGAGAATGGCCTCCAATTTATGAATGCCTATTGACAGATGACCTCAGGTTAGGAAGGGCTGCATTGATTTCCTGGGAGAATGCATAAGGTTTTCCTGCTGTTGAAGGGCTTTCTTCCCCTTGGACTGCACAAAGACTAGATCAGCTGTGATTTCACAAGTGCGAATCCTTTATCAACTGACTCATGAAGAAATGGCTTCATTCTATGTTTTACTGTTAAGTTCATAGATACGGATAAAGAATTCCTGTAAAAGGAGAACCATAAAGCAACATTTTCACTGTGCAACCTATTAACGTCTTGACTCAATAGTTCTGCTGCCCAGACAACTTTGAAAAGGTCTATCGTCTCACACCATAATCAAAGTCAAGATTCATAATCTGTGCTGCATATTCTTCCATTAGGCAGGCCAGTGGTGTAATGGCATCAACACCAGGCTTCGAGACGAGTGGTCCCGGGTTTGAATCCAGCCTGCTCCTTGCACACTTCCCATCAGTGCTGGGTTGAGCGTTGAGCTAGTAACTCATAAAAACAGTCAAATACTAAAGAAATGGCAAGGTAGTCACCCGATGCACCGTGAGCCATGGAAAGGAACAACAACAATATTCTTACATTGCAAAATTAAGTACCCTTGGTACCCTTTGAAGAGGAAGAAGCACAAAAGAGAAATGAACACTACCTTCTAGGGTAGTAATCTCTGAGTTACTCCCAGCACAATGAACTATGCAGGTATAAGTAGAAAAGTAGCTCAGATTAATGTATGGGTGAGGAACTTCTTGGACCTCTTCTGGGATAGTGGTGACCTGTACAAGATAGACAGGTTGCACCTGAAATGCGTGAAGTCCAGTATCCTAGCTGGGAGATTTGGTGGGCTGCTCAGAAGGGTTTAAATTAGAACAGCATGGTGAGGGAGGGGGGTGGCAGTTTCAGTGGAGAGGATGTGAGAAATCAGAGCAAAATACTATAGCCATTGAGAGAAAGGTTATTTGACAGGCCGGACAGGAGCACACTAAAATAAGGGGAAGGACCATTGGTTTAAATAATATTCCATAGTCAGCAGCAATTATCAGAATGGGTATGTAAAGAGATTACAGTTTTAGTGGGAAATTTTAATGTTCCTAGTATCAACAGAGCCAATCAAAAGCTTAGTCTGAGTGTAATTTGTGAAATGTGTCCAAGAAAGCTTTCTAGATCAATATATAGATGGAGCTACTAGACAGGGTATAATACTGAATGTCCTCTGAGAATGAGGTAGGACTAGTAGCAAAAGTTTCAGTCGCTGACCACTTTGGGTCCAGTGACCTTAATTCCATTAGTTTCAAAATAGTCCTGGAGAGGAAAACAACCATTTCACAGGTTAAAGTCATGAACTGGGGCAGAACAACTTCCGAAACCATGAAGTAAAAACTCTCAGTGGCTGATTGGGTGAATTTGCAGGGTCTGCTGAATGGGAGGCCTTTAAAAGTGTGATGTCAATAATTCAGAGCCTGCACATTTCTTTTAAGGGGAAGTCAGGTTTCAGATGCCCTGATTGTTGGGGAAATATTGAGGCTCGGGTTAAGAAAGAGAAGGAGATATATGCTGTGCATGATGAGGAACTACTTCACCTCTTGACTACAAGAAATGTAGGAGTGCACTTACAAGAGAAGTTAGGAGGGCAAAAGAGGACATGAGAAGGAACTACCAGGCAAAGTGAGGCAAGGTCTCAAGAGATTCTCTAGGTATACAGTAATGTGCAAAAATCAGGCATATATATTCCTGCTAATTATATATATAGAGAGAGAGAAGCTAAGGTGCCTAAGACTTTTGCACAGTACTGTATTTGTCATGTGGAGTGGAGAGCAAGTTTGTAAATCTGGTGGGAGCAAAAGACGTTGCAAATGATAAGAGTGGAGTACTGTGGGAGGGGTGTGGGTCAGGTGGCAGGGAAGGAGTGCCAGCGGTGGAGTGATGGTGCGGATGCAGACACACCCAGTCCTGAAACACCAGGCAAGGTCAGTTGATTCCAAACAATCGGTTTATTGATCATTACAGATGCTTTCCGCTCCCTTCCCCTTTAACCGGCTATGATTCCCATCTCCCTGCCCTCTTCTCACTTAGTCAAGAGTAGAGACCCATATGTAATGTGGAGGCTTTATAAAGCACTGGTGAGGCCTTGTTTGGAATATTGTGAACTGTTTGTAGCCCCTTTTCTAAGAAAAGGATGTGTTGACATTGGAGAGGATTCAAAGCGGGGGTTCATGAAAATGATTCGGGGATTGAAAGGGTAGTCGTATGAAGAGCATCTGGTGGCTCTGGGTCTGTACTCACTGGAATTCAGAAAAATATGGAGGGTCCTCATTGAAACCTATCGAATGTTGAAAGGCCTTGATAGGATGGATGTGGAGAGGGTATTTCTTGTGGTGGGGAGTCTAAGGCCAGACGACATAGCCTTAGGATGGAGGAGTGTCCTTTCAGAATGGAGAAGAGGAGGAATTTCTTTAGCTAGAGAGTGGTGAATCTGTGGAATTCATTGCAACAGGTGGCTGTGGAGGCCAAGTCATTGGGTATACATTAGGTAGAGTTTGATAAGATTCTTGATTAGTCAGGGCATGATGGGTTACTAGAAGGCAGGAGATTGGTGCTGAGAGGGAAAATGGATCAGCCATGGTGAAATGGTGAAGAGGACTTGATGGGCCAAATGGCCTAATTCTGTTCCTATATCTTTTGGTCTTATATCAGAATCAGGTTTATCATCACTCATACTTATCATGAAATTAGTTTTATTTTGTGGCCGCAGTACAGTACAATACATAAAATTACTACCAGTACTGTACAAAAGTCTTAGGCACCCTAACTATATATATGTGCCTAATATTTTTGCACTGCACTGTATTATGGGTAAAAGGAAAGCTTGGGAGAGAAAAGGTTTCCTGCATGGCTGTCTGCATGTAGAACAAAAGAAAATGGGTGATTTTTAATAAACATTTACTTTCAGGTTTTACTGTAGAGAAAATGATGGACATTAAGCAAATGGGGGAGATGAGTGGTGTTGTCTAGGACAATACAACAATTAGCAGGGAGGAGGTACTGGAGAACTTGAAGTGCATTAAGCTGGATAAATGCTTGTGGCCTGATGTAGTACATTCTCAAACCTTGTGGGATACTAAAGAAGAAATTGCAAAGGCCTTGCAGATACTTTTGCTTCATCTCTTGCTGCAGGTACCTTAGGACTGGAGAGTAGCTCATATGGTACCATTGTTCAAATGAAATGTTTTTTAATTTTTGGAAGGACAATTTATCTAGGTAAGTCTATGAATAGGAGATATTTTGAGGGCAATGGGCCTAATGCAGGCAGATGTGAATAACCCACTGGATAGCACAGTCAGCATGGATGAGCTGGGTTGAAGGACTTGTTTCTATACTGTAGGACTCTCTCACAATGAGGAACTGAGAGGTGAAAGGGATAATGCAAATGAGATAAGTAATCTCTGATCGAATTCTATCCATTTACTGAGAACTATAAAAAAAAAAGGAAAGCATTTTGCAAGCAGGCTTTTTCTACTGGGTTTGGTGGGACAGCAGCCAGAGGCCATGGGTTAGGTGTGAAAGGTGAGGTTTAAAGGGGAACATGAGGGGAAAATTCTTCACTCAGAGGGTGGTGAAAGTATGGAACAGGCTGCCAGCCCAAGTGGTGCACGTGAGTTCAATTTCAACATTTAAGAGAAGTTTGGATAGGTACATGGATTAGGGGTATTGGGGGGCTTTGGTTCTAGTGCAGGTCGATGGGAGTAGGCAGTTTAAGCAGTTCAGCATGGACTAGATGGGCCAAAGGGCCAGTTTCTGTGCTGCACTTTTCTATGACTAACGATAAAATAAGTCAAAGTCAGCATGGTTTCTGTGAAGGGAAATCTTGCCTGACAAATCTGTTAGAGTTCTTCAAGGAAGGAACAAGCAGGGTGAACAAAGGAGAGGCAGAGGATGTCATTTACTTGGATTTTCAGAAAGCATCAGATAAGATCCCACACATGAGGCTGCTTAATAAGATAAAATCCTATGGCGTTATAGGAGAGTTACTGGCATGGGTAGCTGAATGGCTGACAAGCAGGAGGCTGTGAGTGGGAATAAAAGGCCCTTTTCTCATTGGCAGCTGGTGACTAGTGGTGTTCCTCAAGGGTCAGTATTGGGACCGCTGCTTTTCACATTGTTTGTCAATGATTTAGATAATGGAATGGATGGCTCTGTGGCAAAGTTTGCAGATGATATGAAGATAGGTGGAGGGGTGGGTAGTGCTGAGGAAGCGATGTGATTGCAGCAGGACTTAGACAAATTGGAAGAATGGACAAAAAAAGTGGTGGATGGAATACAGTGTTTAGAAATGTATGATAAAAAGGTAAAAGGAACAATCATGTGGATTATTATCTGAATAGGGAGAAGGTTAAAACATTGGAGTTGCAGAGGGACTTAGGAGTCCTTGTGCAAAGCTCCCAGAAGGTGAATTTTTCAGATGAGTCTGTAGTAGAGAAGGCAAATGCAATGTTAGCATTTATTTCAAGGGGAATAGAATATAAGAACAAGGAGATAATGCGGAGCCTTTATAAGACACTAGTCAGGCATGTCAAGTGACCGGCAACAATGAATTATCAATTAATTTTATAAAAAACAAACAAACATTTATTAAACTCTGCTCAACAATAGAGAAAAGTATTCCAACGACTAACTTAACTGGAAGTTAACTGCTATACGGCAACTCTGGAACAGCTCTCTAAAGGGTAAATTCAAAAACAGTTCTTGAAATGGTAAATTCGAAAGTCCAAGTGATTTTCACAATCAATAGGGAGAGACTTCTCTGGAAATGGATTTCTTCGAAGACGTGACGTTACTGTTGATTCTCCAAGGATTCACGACGAAGGAAATAAAATGGCTTAAAGGAACTGACCCTCTTCTGGCGAGTGAGCACCACACAAACCTCCCTGCTCTTGCAGATACAGGTTACCACTTCTGAACGAATACTCAATTAGGTCGATCCTTTATTAAACCGCCGATCGACTCCAACTTTATTTGATCCTTCAAGGTTCCCGTACTTTAGTAGGGTCTTCACTCTCCAATACTACTGTAAAGGTAAACCCTAGGTAGACTGAACAAAGCCGGCAGCGATCGTACCTTACAATAGAAAGTAGAACTCCACTTTAAAACAAAACTGCGTCATGAGACGAATACGCAGCACAATGGAGTAAATGATGAACTAAACTGAAAACCTAACTGCGTCACAACAGGGTTCTCCAACCTCCGGTAATTCCCTTCCCCTCCCTTCCTCTATCCCTATGTCACTCTGCCCCCTCCCCCAGCTGCCCATCACCTCCCTCTTGGTTCCGCCTCCTTCTACTACCCATTGTGTGTTTCCCCTATTCCTTCTTCACCATTCCTGCCTATCACCTCCCTGCTTCCCCTCCCCCACCCCTTTATCTTTCCCCTTACTGGTCTTTCACTTGGAACCTACCAGCCTTCTCCTTCCCACCCTCCCCCCACCTTCTTTATAGGGCCTCTGCCCCTTCCCTCTTCAGTCCTGACGAAGGGTTCCGGCCCGAAACGTCGACCAATCTTTTCCACGGATGCTGCTCGATCCGCTGAGTTCCTCCAGCATGTTGTGAGAGTTGCTTTGACCCCAGCATCTGCAGAATATTTTGTGTTTAGGGTTCCCCTTTATACCTGTTGGGAACATGTCATCATGTGGCCTCACACTGGTGGGAAAATTACATCATGTGACCTCCACAAGACCATTACATCATGCTCATAAAATACTCAATTACCTCAGGGTCATAAGACAGTCACAAGATACCCATGAGGTATGTAACAGGCTGCACTTGGAGTATTGTCAACAGTTTTGAGCCCTCTGTCTCAGAAAGGATGTGTTGTCATTGTGAAGAGTACAGAGGAGGTTCATGAGGATGATTTCAGAAATGAAGGGGTTAACATATGAGGAGAATTTGGCAGCTTTGGGGCTGTATTCACTAGAACTTAGAAGAATGCGGGGGGGATTTCATTGAAATCTACCGAATGTTGAAGGGACTAGATAGGTTGGATGTGGAAAGTGTGTTTGATATGGTGGGGGTATCCAGAACTAAAAGGCACAAACTGAAATGGAGGGGGCGACCTTTTAGAACAGAGGTAAGGAGGAATTCTTTAGCTAGAGAGTAGTGAATCTGTGGAATGCTCCGCCACAGATTGTGGTGGAGGCCAAGGTCGTTTGTATATTTAAGGCGGATGATCGTTTCCCGATCGACAGGGCATCAAAGGATACGGAGAGGAAGGTGTATGGGGTGGAGTAGGATCCGAGATCAGCTATGATAGAATGTTGGAGCAGACTCAATGGGTGAATGGCCAAATTCTGCTCCTATGTCTTATGTTATTAAGGTCTATGACTATTTAATTTTTTGGGGTCAAGGGGAGTAATTCACTAAAAATCACTCTGGTGCTACACAAGTTTCTTCTCTTGAATGAATAAGTCACCCCACCCTAGAGTTAATCTAATGGACATAAAACGCTGGCAGAACTCAGCAGGCCAGGCAGCATCTATGGAAAAGAGTAAAGAGTCAACGATTCGGACTGAGACCCTTCATCAGTCCTGTGTGTCACTCTGATTTCCAGCATCTGCAGAGTTTCTCTTCTTTCCGGAGTTAATGCCCTGCTGATTGTCTCTAGACTTTAATGTTGATTACTTCACACATTTCATCTGTGAGTTTCCAAGCTGCAAATACAGGAATTTCTTACTTCTCTTGCTTCAAGTTATGCAGAGACAAAGAACTGATCTAAAATTAAGACAATTCCCTTCTCAACAATCACAGTCATATATTGTGAACAAATAGTGCCTGCAGATTAATTGAGTGTAAATAGCCATGTAGGCCATGGACCCGATATGATGAATTCAAATGCCTACATGGTGCAGTTGTCGGTGTCAGCACTACCATCCAGTAAAAGCTGTGAGCTCTGTGAACCCCTCCACCGCAGGAGTTGTGATGAAGGTGTTGCCCCTTGCATACATAGGGCTCATTACTTGCTTTATATAGGTGTGCACTGCACTCTACCTGATGTACCATATGGTGGATCGGAGCACTGCAATGGCATGAACGCTTCATGCTATGATAGCTTTCCCTCCTAAGGGGAAAGCTGTTTCTGTTGTCTGTTGGTTATTTTTCAGCAGATGGTATGTTGAACAACTGTCTTTTAAAATCTGAAGCCAACATTATACTGAGGAAGCAACATAATTAACAAATCTAGCCTGCCTATGCAATTGCTATTCCTTTGTAGAGAGCAGTCTGATGAATTTGAAAAGAAACTTTGCTATTTAAAGTTTTCATCCTTTGAAGGAAAGCAGCAGTTATACCTTTGAGTAGTTTCGATGAATTCAGGATCAGTCCAATTTACCGTTGACTTAGCATTGACTTTATTTCACAAGGATTTTGAGGAGATTTGGTATATTATCAAAAACACTCGCATATTTCTACAGATGTACTGTGGAGCATTCTAACTGGCTGCATCACAGTCTGGAATGGGGGGTTGGGGGTGTCACTGCACTGGATTGAAATAACCTGCAGAAAGTTGCAAACTCAGCCAGCTCCATCTTGGGCACTAGCCTCCATAGTATCCAGGACATCTTCAAGGAGAGATGCCTCAAAAAGGCGGCATCCAGCATTAAGGACCCCTATCATCCAGGACATGCCCGCTTCTCATTGTTACCATCAGGAAGGAGGTACAGAAGCCTGAAAACACACATTCAATGATACAGGAACAATTTCTTCCCCTCTGCTTTCTGATTTCTGAATGGGCATTAAACCCATGAATACGATCTCACCACTTTTTTTGGAACTCTTTATTTGATTTAACTTTCTGTGTATATACACTCCTTACTGTACTTCGCAGCTTTTATTATTTTATATTGCAATGTGCTGCTGCAGGTGACTAGTGGTGTTCTTCAGGGGGGGCAGTATTGGGACTGCTACTTTTCACATTGATTGTCAATGATTTAGTTAGTGGAATTGTTGCGCCCCATATCTCAGAAAGGGTGTATTCTCATTGGAGAGAGTCCAGAAGAGGTTCACAAGGATGATTCCAGGAATGAAGGGGTTAACATATGAGGAGCATCTGGCAGCTTTGGGCCTGTACTGACTGGAATGCGGATGTGGTGATGTTTCCTATGGTGGGTGTATCCAGAACTAAAGGGCACAGCATTAAAATTGAAGGGCAACCTCTCAGAACAGAAGTAAGGAGGATTTTTTTTATCCACAGAGTAGTGCATCTGTGCAATACTCTGCCACAGAACCCACTGGAGGCCAGGTCCATACGTATATTTACGGTTGAAGTGTTTCTTTCCTGATCAGTCAGAGCATCAAGGGATATGGCAAGAAGGCAGGTTTATGGGGCTGAGTAGGATCTTATCAGCCACGGTGGAATGTCGGAGCAGACTTGATGGGCCAAATGGTCTAATTCTGCTCCTTTGTCTTATGGTCTAATGGATATTAAACTTGATTCAGATTCTGATTCTGAAGTAAGAGTTCCAAGATTCAAAAAGCTGGAGGAACTCAGCAGGCCAGGAAAAGAGTAAACAGTCAAAGTTTCGGGTCGAGACCCTTCATCAGGACTCAGTTCTGACTTTTATTTATATTTTGGTGGTTTCAGTGAAAGAAACATTTGGGACAATAGCACATGAAGGTGCTTACAGTAACTTAAGATCATAAGCCTATAAGATGGAAGAGCAGAATTAGGCCATTTAGCACTTCGAATCTGCTCTGCTATTTCATCGTGGCTGATCTAATTCTCCCTCAGCCCCAATCTCCTGCTTTCTCCCAGTATATCTTCATGCCCTGACTAATTAAGAATCTATCAACTTGTCAACCTCTACCATAAATATACTGAATGACTTGGCCTCCACAGCCATCGGTGGCAATGAATTACAGAGATTCACCACTCACTGAGGTGAGAAATTCCTCCTCATCTCTGCCCTAAATGGACATCCCTCTATTCTGAGGCTGTTCCCTCTGACCCTAGACTGCCCCACCATAGGAAACGCCCTCTCCACTTTTACTCTATCAAGGCCTCTCAGCCCGCAATAGTGTCAATGAGAATCCTCCCCCCACCATCATTCTTCTGAATTCCCATGAGTACAGGTCCAGGGCCATTGATCCGTCCTCACATCGTAATCCTTTTCATTCCTGGGAACACTCTCGTGAACTTCCTCTGATCACTCTCCAATGTCAGCACATCCTTACTTAGATAAGGAGCCCAAAACTGCTGACAATATTCCAAGGGAGGTCTTACCAGTGCCTTATAAAGCCTCAGCATTACATCCTTCCTTTTATACTCTAGACCTCTTGAAATGAACGCCAACATTGCATTTGCCTTCCTCACTACAGACTCAACCTGCAAATTAACCTTTGGGGAACTTGCCTTTCCTGTTCTTTTATTTCCCATCAAGGTGAGGGGTAGTAGTACTCTGATTTCAGATATTATTATGAAGTTCATGCACTATTTAAGTCAACAGGTCTGTGACAGATTTTATTTTCCTCATGGGACTCCCTGTCTCTACCTCCACATTTGCACCTTGTCTCTCCCTCCTAGCCTTCCACTCTTCTTAACTAACTGACGTGCTCCAGCTTTCAGCAACTTTCTCAGCAGAGAAGTGAGCCTGATATTCCTCAGTGGACCAAATCAATTTGGATGAAGCCCGTTGCCTCGACTCAATAGTTACTGCCCCCTCCCACTGACCTTTTCTTGGGTTGGATGTGAAGGGCTAAGCAAGTCGATTCCCTCCCCACCACACACACACACACACACACACACACACACACACACACACACACACACACACACACACACACACACACTTGGGGGGCATCCAACAAGGACGTAGCTATGAGTACTACTGCTGAGGCTCCATCCCAGAACACCTTCTGAGCCTTTGACAGGCAAAACTGTGAGTGGAAGTTCACCTCCTGTCAAAGCTGTTAAGGCTCTGTAACAGTTTCAAATGCCTCTGATATTCATGGATATTCAAAAATCATTAAAGTTGTTGTACATAATTAAATTATTAAATTTTAATTAATTATTAAAAGAATTAAAAGTTTAAAAAATTGAAAGCATAAAGAGTAATTAAAACATTAGTGACATTAATAGGAAAAAGAGACTGAATCGGAATCAGATTTAATATCAGGGGCGTATATTACGTCTTTTACCCATTTAATTAGCAGAGCAAGGAATCTGCAAATGGCCAAAACTGGAAGAGTTCAGATATTTTGGAAATGTTCAGGGCTGGGAAATAACAGAGTTGGGGACAAATACGAACATCTTAATCAAATCGTTTCATATTTTTGAAATCCCTGTTTGACTGGTTCTCCGCCCTCACTCTTGTAGAGGAACAAGTCACAGCCTGATTCGTCTTTAAAGAAAATAAGCTTTCAATTCTTGCAGCATAAAACTTAATTATTTTTGGATACTTTCCAGTGCCTTTATATCTTTATCGCAATGTAAAGACCAGGCTGGAACAGTTCAACTATTCTTAGTCATACAATGTTTTCACAGAGTAATTTCAGCTGGAGAATAATGCTCTTAATTAGACATGGAAATAGAACTTCTTATGCAAGATTGACATTTTCTAACTTCAATGGCGGTCTTCCATTGGATTGTCTATTCTTGGAATACCTACTCAGAGGCTTTTAATTCAGTAATCTTCCATCCACTTGGATTTGAAATGAGGCTATCACTCCAACCCCCTCAGCCATATTAAAACATTATCTCCTTCATCTTGAATGAATTTGTACTGAGATTCAATGACAAAAGGCCTCTGTACACAATTATATTTTTCATTTTCTCTTCATTCCAAACTAGACATAGGCACAAAAATTCAAAAAGCTAGTATTAGTTATTTGAAGCAACACTCACAAAACGCTGGAGTGACTCAGCAGGCCAGGCAGCATCTATGGAAATAAATAAACACAAGAGATTCTGCAGATGCTGGAAATCCAGAGCAACACACACAAAATGCTGGAGGAACTCAGCAGGTCAGGCAGTATTTATAGAAAAGAGTAAACAGTTGATATTTCGGGCTGAGACCATTCGTCAGGAATTTCTCATGTTTCTAATATTGGTTATTTGGTGTTTTCGTTGCACTCAATTATTCTGCTTGTTACATATCAGAACAGTATTTATACAAGGTTTCAGCCAAACATCTGACTTTCAAATAGTCAGATAACAATTTAAATATTATTTGCAGTATTTTCACTTGGGAATGCCATTGTGTAGAAGTGAAGAGAAAATGGCTATTAAACTTAGGAGAGCAACAAAATTAATTTCAATGCAAATCTGTGATGTCAAAGCTCAGAGTGTCAAACCTACTGCCCGTAAAGCTGCTGGTGTTCAGGACAGCAATGAGGAATCTCCATCTCTGGAGGGGTTCAGGGCTTCCTTCATCATATCAGTAGCTTTGCTTTCACTACTGCCAGACCCAGATATAGAAGGATTCATTACAGTTGTTTCCATAACAGTTTTCTTGTACCAGTCAGGGTTGTTAGCCCTGAGCTGAATCCCCAAACCTGGAACCAGTCTAAAAGCCAACTTATACTTCTGTGTCAAATCGACGCCGTAGGTACGGCGCAGCTGCGTACCCTACACCGTAACCTACGCCATAGCCTGACGTGCATCTCCCCAAAAATGTAACTACACGTCACAGTGACGCAGACCGCACAACTGTGATTGATCCGCTTGGTAACATCGCATTTCCTCCTACGCTGCAATAGCTTCCCATTGGGCGATTGAAGAGCAGGGAAGGAACTCTGGCTGCAATGCTTTCCATAAAGCTTTACAGACCTCCGAAATTATGGAGGACCCTGTGTTTGATGCCAGTTTGTAACCAGCTGCTACAGCCTGTTGACTTCCACCTGAAGCTAAAACTCGAATGGTGATTGCCAGTCTCTGAGTATACTGTGCGTACACTGATGCAAAATAAATGGTTGGAGACGATGAACCAAATTGTCAAATCTACCTGCCGACATCCGAAAATATTTGAAATGCATTTTGTTGTCCATGTCTCTCAGTGGCCGGACAAGCACAGAAAATTCACCCTCCTTCAGTTTCAGTCGCCATTGTTTGAAGTTTGAGTTTCTTCGTGTTGAGTTTCAACACGAAGAAACTCAACACAGTGGCATAGAAACCCCACTCCCAACTAGCGTTTTGGCGGTGAATTGCAGAGTGATGCAGACACACCAACGCACAAATATAAAGGGCCCACTATAATTGAACAGTCAAATGTGCACCAGTTGGAGCTCAACTCTTCTTGAAATTCATATTCACTGATCCTCAGTTGATTTCGACACTTTGCCTCATCGAATCACAGTCCCCCCACCCACCCCTGTTCGAAACCTTTCCCAGGGTCCATGCTGGACCTAGGACATGTCCTCTGAAATAACACCACCGAGGAGCTCAAAGCTGCTGACCCTCTCCATCTCTCATCCCTGATGAGGACTGGTTCGTGGACCTCAGGTTTCCTCCTCCTGGCATCAATAATCAGCTCCGTGGTCTCGCTGACGTTGAGTGAGAGGTCGTTGTTGTGGCACCACTCAGCCAGATTCTCAGTCTCCCTCCTATATGCTGATTCATCACCATCTTTGATTTGGCCCACAGCATCGCGTCTGTACTTAGCCTCACAGTCGCAAGGGTAAAGCAAGTAGCACAGGAGGCTAAGCACACAGCCTTGTAGTGCATCTGTGTTGATAGAGTTTGAGGAGGGGATGTTGCTGCCAATCTGAACCAACTGGAGTCTGCAACTGAGGAAATTTAGGATCCAATTGCACAAGGAAGTATTGAAGTCAAGGTTTTGGAGCTTATTGATTAGTTTTGGGGAGGTGATGGTATTGAATGCTGAGCTGCAGTCAATGATGTATGCACCTTCACTGTCCAGGTATTCCAGGGTTGAGTAAAAAGCCAGTGAAATGGCATCTGGTGTTGACTTGTGATGGCAGGCAAACTGAAGCAGAACCAAGTAATTTCTCAAGCAGGAGTTGAAACGTTTCATCACTGACCTCTCAAAACACTTCATTATTCTGGATGGAAGTGCTTCTGGATGATAGCCATCGAAGCAGGTTACTAAGTTTCTCTTAGGTAGCAGTACAATTGAAGCACGTAGCTACCTCAGACTGCCGGAGAGAGAGGTTTAAGATATCAGTGAACACACCAAAGAGTTGAAAAGCACAGGTTCTCAGTATTCAGCCAGGAACCTCATATGGGCTGACTGCTTTCCGTCAGTTCATCCTCCTGAAGGATGCTCTCCTGTTGGCCTCAGAGACTGAAATCACGGGGTCATCGAGGGCTGTGGGAATTCATGAAGTTTCCTACATGTTTTGATGGTCAAAGTGAGCATAGAAGGCATTGAGCTCGTCTGGGAGTGAAGTCTTGTTGTCACCTATGTCACTTGGTTTCACTTTGTAGGAGATGATAGCATTCAAGCCCTGCCACAACTGTCAAGTTTGATGCGGAACTGCTACTTCACAAGTGAAAGGATTTCCAGAGGTTGTACCTGTCACACAGGCGGGGGCACTGGGAGCAAGGGTGGACCCAAATGCAAGACACATCTTGTGAGGTTACTTAGATTTAGTTTATTATTCAAAACCAGGAGAGCTAGGCAGGAGCAGGAGTAGCGAACTGGACAAGGACTCAGGACTACGACTAGGCTGGGACCAAGGGTCTGGGCTAGGACTCGGAACTGGATCCCAGAACTAAGGGAGACATGAAGAGGCTAGGGTATGGACTCCGAGCCAGAGCCTGGGCAAGGACCCAGTACCTGGGTCTTTCCTTTGGCTTGGACCCCAGAACCAGGCAAGGACATGACATGGGCTAGGGAGAGGAGGAACATGGGAACACAGAGCCTCGGTCTCGGGAGAGCAGGTACATGTAACTATGGACACATACACAGAACACAAAGCTGAGACCCCTCCTTGAGAACAGGAGATAGGGCCGGGACTCACACACAGAACAGAGAGCTGGGCCCCTCCTTGGGTACAGGACAACGGCAAGACGGCCTGACTTACCCCACGGAGGCGAGGACAAGACAAAACAAACACCAAAGAATGACACAGTTCCTATCTAGCTCCAGTGATAGAATTAGACCGAGGTGCAGGCGAGGGCTACAGACGAGGGCTAGAGGCGAGAGGGGCAGAGAAGGGATTCAGACAGGGGGGGTAGGACAGGAATCACAGACCGCCAGGGCCAGGACTTGACTAGGTACTCGGATGCCGCCAGGGCCGGGACTTGACTAGGTACTCGGATGCCGCCAGGGCCAGGACTTGGACGTGGTACCCGGATGCTGCCGGAGCCAGGACTTGGACGTGGTACTTGGATGCCGCTGGAGCCAGGACGTGGTACTTGGAACCTCCGGGTAGTGGTGAGCTCTAGACTCGGCCCAGGAACAGTAGGCAGCGGCTCCTGATTCTCTCTGATGGGTTAACTGATGGACCCACCTTGAAGAGGAAACTTTGCAGACTTGCTTCGGCGAGGTAACTGGACAGGGTTGCTCCAGTGAGGAAGGGCGAATTACCGGCACTCGCTTCGGCAGAGACTAGGCTTGAACTGGCCAGATGACATTGGCATACCATACTTTTGATGACTTTGCAGACACTCCCGCGTGGAACGGTTGAAAGCCGGAGATTATAAACTACCGGTTCAGCCAAGCGTTGATTGCCTGTAATCAACAAAGCCGAGGGACACGGGAAAACAGGGAATCAACGGTCCGAATTGTAACATAAACAAGGTAAATTTAAAGGGACCCTGATCCGGACCATGACAGTACCTGGATCTCTTGTATATTACTTGGTTGCCAGACCTAAACATCACTGGTCCTCAGCAGTTCCTCTTGTTTCATCCAGGGCTTCTGGTTGGGGAAGACTCGAATGAATTTGTTGCAACATACTCGTCCATGATTGTCTTTATAAAGTCCATGACAACTGTGACATATGTTTAGGTACTCTGAGGGGTTCTTGAACATGGCACAGCCCACCAACTCAAAGAAATTCCCTAAGAGCATTAGACCATAAGACATAGGAGCAGATTTAAGCCATTCAGCCTATCAAGTCTGCTCTGCCATTCCATCATAACTGAACCCAGATCCCACTCAACCCCACATACCTGCCTTCTCGCTATAACCTTTGATGCCCTGACTGATCAGGAAACTATCAACTTCTGCCTTAAATATACCCATGGACTTAGCCTCCACCACAGTCTGTGGCAGAGCATTCCACAGGTTTTACGATTTTCTGGCTAAAAAAATTCCTCCTTACCTCTGTTATAAAGGGTTGCCCCTTAATTTTGAGGCTGTGTCCTCTAGTTCTGGATACTCCCACCATAGAAAACACCCTCTGCACATCTGCACTATCTAGTCCTTCAACAGTTGGGAGGTTTCAATGAGATACCCCCGCATTCTTCTAAATTCCAGTGAGTACAGGACCAATGCTGCCATTCGCTCCTCGTATGTTAACCCCTTCATTCTCAGAATTAACCTCGGGAACCTCCTCTGGACTCTCTTGAATGACAACACATCCTTTCTGAGATATCGGGCCCAAAGTTGTTGACAATACTCCCACAGACTCAACCTGTAAATTAACCTTCTGGGAGTCTTGCACAAGGTCTCCTAAGTCCCTCTACACCTCTGTTGTTTAAACCTTTTCCCCATTTAGGTAATAGTCTGCAATATTGTTCTTTTTGCTAACATACATTATCGTACATTTCCCAACAGTGTATTCCATCTGCAACTTTTTTGCCCATTCTTCCGATTTGTCTAAGACCTGCTCCAAACGCATTGCTTCTTCAGCACTACCTACCTCTCCACTTATCTTCATATCCTGCAAACTTTGCCACAAAGCCATCAATTCCATTATCTAAATCATTGACAAACAATGTGAAAAGCAGCACTCCCAATATCGATCCTTGAAGAACACCACTAGTCACCAGCAGCCAACCAAGAAAGGCTCCTTTTATTCCCACTCGCTGCCTCCTGCCTGTCAGCCATTCTGCTATCCATGCCAGTATCTTTCCTGTAAGACCAAAGGATTTTATCTTGTTATACAGCCTCATGTGAGGCAGTTTATCAAATGCCTTCTGAAAATCCAAGTAAGTGACATCCACTGTCTCTCCTTTGTCCACACTGCTTGTTACTTCCTTGAAGAACTCTTAACAGATTTGTCAGGCAAAATTTCCCCTCACAGAAACCCTGCTGACTTTGACTAATTTTAGTCTCCAAGTACCTCAAAACCTCATCCTCATCCCAAAGCCACTCTGCTATCTCCCACAATCATGTCTTTATTGTCCTTACTTTTGGATTTGAAAGGCATTGAGGTAGGCTGTTTCTTGTTTGCCAATCACTCAGTACCTCTGGGTGAAGAAATTTCCCTTCCGGTTCCCCTTAATATTTAATCTTTCACCCTTCACCTAAATCTTCTTCTAGATTCATGTCAGCTTAGTGAAAAAAAGCCTGTTTGCATTTACCCTATCTATATTCCGGTTTAGGATGGCATTGGTGAAGCTCAGCGACTGCTTGCTAGTGGCAAATAAAACAAAGAAAGCAACTAAATATATCATTAGTTGCACTTTTACTGCTAAGCAATCACTACAAACAATAGACTGCAATTTCTCTGTTGGAGTCGAGCTTTTGAAATGCCTGTCTGACCTGGTATGGAACTGAAGTCTCGAAGGTGTAGGACGGCTCTGGCAGGGTGCGCACAGGCTGAATCAGGGCAGTGGGGTCCGAGCTGGAGAGCGGGGAATGAGCCAATGTTTAACCATTCTTGGAGTGAACGGAGGAAATTCATTCCTGACGAAGGATCTCGGCCCGAAACATCGACTGTGCTTCTTCCTATGGATGCTGGCTGGTCTGCTGCGTTCCACCAGCATTTTGTGTGTGTTGGGGGAAATTCAGTTTGGCAGATCAGAGGCGATTCAGAGTCAAGGCAGCAGAGGGTCCAGACCTGGGCCTGAGAGTGAGGAAAGGCCTGAGGTTTGGTTGATTTAAGTGCCGAGCCAAATTGGAAAAGCTTGGTATGGGCTGAATTGAGGTGGGAGGATATCGGCCCAAAGCGGTAGTGTCTGGGTCGGAGAGCAAGGTCTGGACAATTTAAGTGCTGTGCCAGACTGATAAGGACAGGGTGTTGGGGCCAGAGGCGAGGTACAGGCTGGTTGAAACCACTGCTCTGCGACGTTTACTCATCTCTGCGTTGAACTTCAACTTGTTACTCTGAAAATTTGTACTGAAATGTGGGTGTGTCCTGCAACTATCACAGTGTGAACTTCAGTTCTGAATACTATTCGCTTACTTTTATTGTTTGCATGATTTGATTTTTTCTTTCTTTTTTTTTGCTGCACATTGGGTATTTGACAGTCTTTATTTGCTTTAATGGTTTCTGTTGGGTTTCTTTGTTTTGTAGCTGTCTGTAAGAAGAATCTCAAGGTTGTATAAAGCACACATACTTAGATAATAAATGTACTTTGACTTTGACTATACCCCTCATGATTTCATATATCTCTATCAATTCTTCCCTCATTCTCCTATCATCCAGGGTAAATTTTCTAAACTTAATCAACTTTCCCTATAACCCACATCCTCAAGTCCTGGCAACATCCTTGGAAATTTTCTCTCCAGTCTTCCAATCTTATTGATATCTTTCCTGTAGATAGGTGACTAGAACTGTAGACAATATACCAAATTTGGCCTCATCAATGTCATGTACACTTCAGCATAATATCCCAGCTCCGGTACTCTGATTTAAGAGGTCAATGTTACAATGTGATACCATTTTCAAGGAACTATATTCCCAGATTTCTCTGTTCTATCACACTATTTAGTATCTTACAATTCACTGTATAAGTCCTACCCCTTTTGTCCTCTCAAAGTACAACACCTTAAACTTGTCTGCTTTGTGCAAATACAACAAAATTTAAAAGTTAAATGTCAGGACAGAACAAAGTCATGTCAGAGCACTGCACTTTTTCAAAGACGTAACTGGGTTTTGCCAGAGAGCTTGGTGGTAAAGACGATTTCAATTTCCTGCTGGCTGCTTTTCACAGAGTGAAGAAAGTGTGGGTGACGTGCACTGGTGGTGGGAGCTGGGATGGGCAGGAGGGTGAGGGGGAAGTCATTGATGAATGTCAAAAGGGTAGAAAAAGTGGAAGAAAAGGGTTAACTCAAGATTGTTTAATGTCATTTTCTGTACACAAGTGTAAAGGAGAATGAAATAATTGTTACTCTGTGTCTCGTGCAGCAAAAAAGAAACACTGAAGATAAAGAACACAATACTAGTAACACAATGGTAACACAATGGCATTACTAGTCAGTGAAAATGTCATGGCAGTGCTCTATCAGGACAGACTAGAGAACTCAGTGAGTGAGGCATTATGGGTGGAATTGAGGAATATAAAAGGTATATAATGGGATTATATTACAGACCATACAACAGTCCATGGGATTTAGAGAAACAAATTTGTCGAGAGATTGCAGACTGTTGCAAGAAACATAAGGTTCTGTGGTAAGTGATCTTAACTTTCCACTTATCGACTGGGATTCACATTGTGTAAAAGGACCAGATGGGATAGAGTTTGTCAAATGTGTTCAGCAAAGTTTTCTTAATCAGTACATATAAACCTTAGTGAGAGAGTCTGCAATATTTGATCTCCTACTAGGGAATGAGACTGGGAGGTGACAGAAGTTTTGGAGGAGAACACTTTGCACCGAGTGGTCAGAATGCCATTCATTCCAAGGTAATCACAGAAAGAGATAGGTCTGGTCCTCAGGTTGAGATTCTAAATTGGGGAAAGGCCAATTTTGATGACATCAGTAAGGATATGGCAAGTGTGGATTGGTAGAGGCTGTTTTCTGGCAAAGGTGTACTTGGTAAGTTGGAGGCCTTCTAAAGTGAAATTTTGAGAGTACAGAGCCTGTATGTGCCTGTCAGAATAACAGGCAAGGATAAGAGGTACAGGGAACCTTGGTTTCGAGGGATATTGAGGTCCTGGATAAGAAAGAGAAATGAGGTGCACAGCAGGTGTAGGCAGGTAGGAAATAGTGAGGTCCTTGAAAAGTGTAAGTCAGGCAGAAGAACACAAGAAAGAAATCAGGAGGGCTAAAAGACGTGAGATTGCTCTAGCAATCAGGGTGAAGGAGAATCCTAAGGGGTTCTACAGATATGTTAAGAGTAGAAGAATTGCAAGGGGCAAAATTGGTCCCCTGGCAAATCAGAATGATAATCTATGCACAAAGCCAAAAGAGTTGGGGAGATCTTATCACAAACAAGACAAAATCTACTGATGCTGGAAATCTAAGCAACGCACACAAATGCTGGAGGAACTTAGCAGGCCAGGCAGCATCTATGGAAAAAGGTACAGTTGATGTTTTGGGCCGAGACACTTCAGCAGCACTACTGAAGGGTCTCAGACCGAAATATCGATTGTTCTTTTTTCCATAGATGCTGTTTGGTCTGCTGAGTTCCTCTGGCATTTTGTGTGTGTTGGGGAAGATCTTGAGTGGATTTTTTGTATCTGTATTTACTCGTGAGACAGACCTAGAGTCTATAGAAGTGAGGCAAAACAGCGACAAGTCATTGGTTCTATACAGATTACAGAGGAGGAGATTTTGCTGTCTTGAGGCAAATTTGAGTCGTCAAATCCCCAAGCCCTGACAAGGTGTTTCCTCAAATCCTGTTGGAGGTGAGTGCAGAAAATGCAAAGTTCAAAGTTCAAATTACATTTATTATCAAAGTATGTATAAATTATGCAACCATGAGATTTGTCTACTTACAGGTAGGCACAAAACAAGAAAACTGAAAGAATCCAGTTAAAAAATGACTAAAACCCAACATGCAGAGAGAGAGAGAAAAAAAAACAAATCATGAAAACAATAAAAGCAAGCAACAGCTCAGGATGAAAGTGAGTACATAGACATGAAGCCTGGATGTGGTAAACCATGTAACTGGTTGTAAAAGGTTGTAACTGGGATACTTGTCTGGACACGCCTGGACACGCCCCTCTGCTGACTGCTCCTGTGGCTCCTCCCACAGATCCCTGAATAAAGGCAATTGTGTCACTGCTCCTCCCACAGTCCAGGACAGACATACAGCATGGACGTGGTCCATTTTACTGTTAATAAAAGCCTTTCAGTATTTACTCTACTTCCAGTTTTTTTTGGAGTAATTGATAGTGCATCACTGGAGCAGCTAAATCAGGCCCAAAGCCTCAGCCTCATTTCATTACCCAGCAGCTGAATCAGGCCCATAGCCTGAGCCTCAGTTTGTTACCCAGCAGCTGAATCAGGCCCAAGCCTGAGCCTCAGTTCATTACCCAGCAGGGCAAATCCTTGACAAAAAGCCTGGAGTGGGACACAGCCTCAGCCTTTGTGCCACGGGTAGTGGAGTAAACAATGCAGACCAGCGAGAACCTGAGCCCAGCCTAATTGATATGCTCCGGGTCTGGACCCCGCCACCATGTTCTGGCCCATCGCTGATCTTTCCAAATAGGCCCAGTGCTTAGGTCGATCCAACCTCACTCTTGGTTTAGGTGGAATAGCTCTGAAACTCTTCCGCGCCAACTTTTCTCTGCTCCACTTGTTACAACTCGGTCTCTTATTCCCACTCCAACTCAAACATGTCTCACTGCTCCACAAATGTAACTTGATCTCACTCCAAATTTGCATTGCACCTCCATGCCTTGACCCTTGAGCCAGCCTCACCTTTGATTATCTCTTCATTGTTTGCAGTGATAGCTTACACAATTTTCCAAGAGAAAGTGTTATTAATAAAGTATTTAGTTGTATTTCTGCTTTATGAACTTCCAGTAAGCCGTTCCCCATCTTCAGCAGTACCACCTTAAAACCTGAAGTTTAAGAGGCCCCAGCAGAGATTCTTGAATCAGCTTTAGTGACAGGTGAGGTACCAGATGTTGGAGGAAAGCTAATATTCTTCCACTGTTTAAGAAAGGCTCTAAAAACAAACCAGGAAATTGTATGCCAGTGAGCCTGATATCAATAGTGGGAATGTTATTGGAAGGTATTCTAAGAGAGCGAACATATACGTATTTGGATAGATGAGTGATAGTCAGCATGGTTCTTTGTATGGTAGGTCATGCCTAACAAACCTTATAAAATTTTTTGAGGAAGTTACCAGGAAAGTTGATGAAGGCAAGGCAGTGGATGTTAAATACATGGACTTCAGCAAAGCATTTGACAAGAACACATGTGGGAGGCTGGTCAAGAAGGTTCAACCGCTTGGCATTCAAGATGAGGTAGTAAATTAGATTAGATATTGGCTTTGTGGAAGAAGCCAGAGAGTGGTAATAGGTCGTTGCCTCTCTGACTGGTGGCCTGTGACTAGAGGTGTGCTGCAGGGATCAGTACTGTGTCCATTGTTGTTTGTCATCTATATTAATGATCTGGATGATAATGTGGTTAACTGGATCAGCAGATTTGCATATGACACCAAGACTGGGGATGTAGTGGATAGCGAAGACTATCATGGCTTGCAGTAGGATCTGGACCAGTTGGGAAAATAGGCTGAAAAATGGTAGGTGGAATTTAATGTAGACAAATGCGAGTTGTTGCACTTTGAGAAGACTCACAAGGATAGGTCTTACACAGTGAATAGAAAGCCAATGAGGAGTGTGGTAGAATAAAATGATCTGGAAATACCAGTCCATACTTCATTGAAAGTCATAAAGAAAGTTTTCGGGCTATTGGCCTTCATTAACTAAAAGTATTGAGTACAGGAGCTGGGATGTTCGGTTGAAGTTGTATAAGACATTGGGGAGGTCTAATTTGGAGTATTGTGTGCAGTTTTGGTCACCTTCCTATGCAAAAGATATCAATAAGATTGAATGAATACAGAGAAAATTTCAAGGATGTTGCCAAGACTTGAGAACCTGAGTAGTATGGACATATCGAATAGGTAAGCAACACACATCAAAGTTGCTGGTGAACGCAGCAGGCCAGGCAGCATCTCTAGGAAGAGGTGCAGTCGACGTTTCAGGCCGAGACCCTTTGTCAGGACTAACTGAAGGAAGAGTGAGTAAGGGATTTGAAAGTTGGAGGGGGAGGGGGAGGGGGAGATCCAAAATGATAGGAGAAGACAGGAGGAGGAGGGATGGAGCCAAGAGCTGGACAGGTGATTGGCAAAAGGGGATACGAGAGGATCATGGGACAGGAGGTCCGGGAAGAAAGACAAGGTGGGGGGGACCCAGAGGATGGGCAAGAGGTATATTCAGAGGGACAGAGGGAGAAAAAGGAGAGTGAGAGAAAGAATGTGTCTACTATAAGCCTACTGACTCTCACAGCTATCTGGACTATTCCTCTTCTCACCCTGTCTCTTGCATCCCCTTCTCGCAATTCCTCCGTCTCCGCCGCATCTGCTCTCAGGATGAGGCTTTTCATTCTAGGACGAGGGAGATGTCTTCATTTTTTAAAGAAAGGGGCTTCCCTTCCTCCACTATCAACTCTGCTCTTAAACGCATCTCCACTATTTCACGTACATCTGCTCTCACTCCATCCTCCCGCCACCCCACTAGGAATAGGGTTCCCCTGGTCCTCACCTACCACCCCACCAGCCTCCGGGTCCAACATATTATTCTCTGTAACTTCCGCCACCTCCAACGGGATCCCACCACTAGGCACATCTTTCCCTCCCCCCCTCTCTCTGCATTCCGCAGGGATCTCTCCCTACACAACTCCCTTGTCCATTCGTCCCCCCCATCCCTCCCCACTTATCTCCCTCCTGGCACTTATCCGTGTAAGCGGAACAAGTGCTACACATGCCCTTACACTTCCTCCCTCATCACCATTCAGGGCCCCAAACAGTCTTTCCAGGTGAGGCAACACTTCACCTGTGAGTCGACTAGGGTGATATACTGCGTCCGGTGCTCCTGATGTGGCCTTTTATATATTGGTGAGACCCGACGCAGACTGGGAGACCGCTTTGCTGAACATCTACGCTCTGTCCGCCAGAGAAAGCAGGATCTCCCAATGGCCACACATTTTAATTCCACATCCCATTCCCATTCTGACATGTCTATCCACGGCCTCCTCTACTGTAAAGATGAAGCCACACTCAGGTTGGAGGAACAACACCTTATATTCCATCTGGGTAGCCTCCAACCTGATGGCATGAACATTGACTTCTCTAACTTCCGCTAGGCCCCACCTCACCCTCGTACCCCATCTGTTACTTGTTTTTATGCACACGTTCTTTCTCTCACTCTCCTTTTTCTCCCTCTGTCCCTCTGAATATACCCCTTGCCCATCCTCTGGGTCCCCCCCCCCCCTTGTCTTTCTTCCCGGACCTCCTGTCCCATGATCCTCTCGTATCCCTTTTGCCTATCACCTGTCCAGCTCTTGGCTCCATCCCCCCCCCCTCCTGTCTTCTCCTATCATTTTGGACCTCCCCCTCCCCCTCCAACTTTCAAATCCCTTATTCACTCTTCCTTCAGTTAGTCCTGACGAAGGATCTCGGCCTGAAACGTCGACTGTACCTCTTCCTAGAGATGCTACCTGGCCTGCTGCGTTCACCAGCAACTTTGATGTGTGTTGCTTGAATTTCCAGCGTCTGCAGAATTCCTGTTGTTCGAGTAGGTAAGGACTTTATTCCTTTGAACATAAAAGGTTGAGGGGAGATGTAATAGAGGTATATAAAATGACGAAGGTTAGAGTAAATGCAAGCAGGCTTTTTCCACTAAAATTGGGAGAGCGGTTATGAGTTAAGGGTGAAAGGTGAAATGTTTAAAGGGAACATGAGGAGAAACTTCTTCACTCAGGGTGATGAGAGGTTGGAACGTGTTGCCAGCGCAAGTGGAGGATGCGATTTTGATTTCATCATTTAAGAGAAGCTTGGATAGGTGCATGGATGGGAGGGATAAGAAGGACTCTGGTCCGGGTGCAGTTCGATGGGCCTAGGCGGTTTAAATGGTTCAGCACAGAGTAGACTGGCTAAAGGACCTGTTTTTGTGCTGTAGTTTACTTCGACTGTATGTGTCTCTAAATATTTGAACTGTCAAGGCACAGAAGGTTGCAACACACACAAAATGCTGGAGTAACTCAGCAGGTCAGGCAGCATCTACGGAAATCAATAAAAGATTGACATTCTGGGCCGAGACCCTTCTTCAGGATGAGAAAAGGATAGGATTGGTTGATGGGGTGAGAGGTGGAGGAGGGAAAGGAGGATAGATAGCTGAAAAGTGATAGATGGAGTCAGGGAGGTGGAAAAGATAAAGGGCTGGGGAGGAAGGAATCTGGTAAGAGAGGGGAGTGGACCATAGAAGAATGGAGAAGGGGGTGATACACAGGTGAGAAGAAGTAAGAGGCCAGAGTGGGGAATAGAGGAGAGGAGGAGGGAATTTTTTAACCAGAAGCAAAAATTGATATTCATGCCATCAGCTTGGACGATATCCAGACCAAAAATAAAGTGTTGCTCCTACACCCTGAGGGTGGCTTCATCCTGCACAAGAGGAAGCTGTGAATTGATATGTTAAAATGGGAATGAGAATCAGAATTAAAATGTTTGGCAACCGGGAAGTTTCGTTTTTGGCAGATGGAATGGACGTGCTCAACAAAGCAGTCTCCCCAATTTAGCTGTAAATTCAGGGACCGCATTCTCAAGCAGAAAATTGAGGGACCACATTGTCGAGCAGCAGATTGGGGGAGGGGGCTGCTTCACTGAGCAGCGAATTGGAAGATCTGCTAAGTTCCTGCAGCATTTTGTGTGTGTTGCTCTGGATTTCCAGCATCTGCAAAATCTCTTGTGTTTATTCATTTCCGTAGCTGCTACCTGACCTGCTGTGTTCCTCCAGCACTTTGCAGAATTTCTCGTATTTATGGAAGGTTGTAAACCTAATCTGGGTATCTGGGATCAGTGCAGATAGGTGCAATGGTAAACTCAGATTTAATGGGCTGAAGAGACTGTTTCTGCACTATGTGACTCTGAATCATTCCAAAGCCTATTTCCTGAATCAGTTGTTTTCAATGACGTAAAATACATAACCATTCTCTTCAACTCATGACCTCTGCTTGTAGTCCCATCCAACCTCAGTGGAATTCCTTAAGCCAATAGAGTATTGAGAATAAACAAACACATCAACAGAATGTGTATTCCTTTTGTAGCAGCTGCCAGTTGATCTTTATAGGAATGCTACATTATAGGATTGGTTGATGGGGTGTAGATATGTCTTTACCAATGGAAATATAAAGTGTTCCTTCCATCCACTAGCCTACAATCACCCTTGGGCAAGGTGTAGCACCTGCTTAGCCCCATGATCAGGGTCATGTGAAGCCATGGGTGTAGGTGGTGGATGGTCATATGAACAACCGGTGCATATTACAAATCCTAGTTATGTGACCATTGATGCCAGGCAGACCATTTCTGAAGAGTATTGATAATGGCTGGGATCACCCACCTTGTAAAGACACTGCCCAGAAGAAGGCAATCGCAAACCACTTCTGTAGAAAAATTTGCCAGGAACATTCATGGTCATGGAAAGACCATAATCGCCTACATCATACAACATGTCACATCACATAACAAATTAATGAACTTTATAGAAATGCTACTTTACAGGAAAGATATAGGAACTTTATAGGAATGCTACTTCGGCCACATTTAACCTGCATTATCTGGATCGCAGCCAGTTAATTCAAACTGTATTCACTTGAATATTGCTTAGGAGTTTGGTGTCAGGCTAAGACTCAGACATTCTTTCTTGCTACTTTGAATGTAATGGTTGGCACATCTCCAGCACTTAAGGAATGCCAAACTTGGCATATGCTTATTAAATGCTTTGGTCATGACGTACACCTGAAAAACAGGTGCAGTAGCATCATATTTCCAGGTCACTGCAATCTTTTACTTAATTAATTAACTAATTCAGCAAATAATTAAATAATTAATTCAGCAAAATGGATTAGACCTTGAATCCTACACATATATTATTATTCACTTTTCCTCAAAACTATAAGATATGTGGTTGTTCATTCTGACCGATGATGGCAGGAAGCCTGTGCAGATGCTTTTATAAAATGGAAAGTCCGTTGCTGCCTCAGACTCTCTCAACCTCAGAAGTCTGGATCCAGTGGTATGAACAAGTGTCACAAACTGGGGTCTTCCTTGGTCACAGTGGGTGACCAGGACACCTATGTCTTTTTATGCCCCTCACTCTCCACAGAGAGTTGCAGAGCTGCTTTCCTGGCTGTTGGATCTCACTGCAGATCTCAACCGTCCAGTCTGATGGATCTGACTTCATATGCTAGAATGGGCATGTCCCTATCTTACCAGTGTATTGCTGGGGGGGGGGGAGGTGGAGGGAACATTGACTCAGACCATGAGAGGCCTTACAAGGCGCAGATTGGAAGTCTGCGTGGGGTGCCACTCCTCGCACAGACACTAGAGCAATGTGTAGTTAGGTGCCTTGCTCAAGGACACAAGCACGCTGCCACAGCTGAGGCTCGAACTAGTGACCTTCAAATCACTAGATGAACGCCACATGCCCAACACAGTGTATGAGGCCCGCAGGCTACTCTTAATAAGATAGCATATACTTAAAACCAAGCATTAATCATTATTGCTTCCAGATTTTTAATACTTTAAATTCTCATCTTAAGAACCCTAAAAACATTGCACAAGAAAAATTATATCAAGTTATTTTAAGAGTGTCTATTGGACTTGAATTGGTTTACTATTGTCATGTGCCACAGTATACTGTTCATACTGATCAATACAGTATATTGTTATACAAGGTAAGACAATAACATAATGCAGAACAAAATGTCACACTTACAGAGGAAGTACAGTGTTGCTAGACAATAAAGTCTAAAATCATAATGAGGTAGATTGTGAGATCAATAGTTCATCTTAGACATGATCCTGTGGTCCACAACAGCCAAACTGGCATATGTTGTGGAATTGACAGTACCATGGGAAGATGGTGTCGAAGAAGCTTATGAGAGGAAAAAGACCAAGTACTCTGAACTGGCAACTGAAGCTGCCCAGAATGGCTGGAAGACCAAGATTTTCCCTGTAGAAGTGGGATGCAGGGGGTTCGTTGCTACATCTACGACCAGTCCATTGAAGAAGATGGGGGTGAGGGGTCACTCCCTCCAACAAGCAATCAAGTCCATGTCAAACGTAGCAGAAGAAAGCAGCAATTGGATTTGGATTAAAAGGAAAGACAACAACTGGGCTGCAAGATGAAGACAGGAGAGTATGGAACTGAGGAGGGAGTATCTGGGACACGAGGTAGCACCGTTGAGCCCTCTGGAGACATCGTGGGCTTATCAACCAAACGTCAAAGAAGGAGGGTACCCACCCGATGACCCCAATGACGTACCTACCCTCCCTCCTTGTCACCACTCCAAACCTACTGCCAACATCGAGAGTGCCAATTTACCATAGGATTTGAAACATCAAGTCCTAGTAGCTCTACTTATTGTAACAGGTAATCATTCAATATTCAGAACAATGGAATAGAAGCTATCCTTGAGCCTCATAGCACATGCTTTCAGGCTTTTGCTTCTTCTGTCTGATGGAAGAGCGAAGAAGAGAGAATGACTGGGGTGGATAGTGCCTCTGGTGGAATTAATGTATGCCATGACCAGCTTCTTAACTCACTTCATGATGATGGATGTCAGAGACACTGGCCAGTAGTCATTGAGACGTGTTACCTTGTTTTCCTTAGGTACTGGGATGATTATTTATTTATTCATGGAGATACAGCGTGGAACAGGCTCTTCCGGCCCTTCGAGCCACACTGCCCAGAAACCCCCCGAATTAATCCCAGCCTAATCACTCCTTTACTCTTTATCTTCCTTTATATCTTTGACAGTGGTCTTAAAGCAGGTGGGTATCTCTGACTGAAGCAGAGAAAGGTTAAAGACATCTCCAAGTACCCCTGCCGGCTGATCTGCCCACGATGCAAGGGCATGGCCTGGGACATCATGCGGGCCAAATACTTTCTGTGGGTTCACACTCTGGAACAACTGAAACAGTAACTGTGTGTTCAGGAAGGACATGCCACTAAAACAAAATGAATATATTTTAACTAAAATGCTATGTCTAGGGTTAACTGATACAAATAGATTAGAAGTGAAATTCGTCAGCTTGGTGAGGAATTGCTTTTTTACCTTTCATAATTTTTTTTTTGGAAGGAGCTCTTACTGATGGGTACATAGACAGATGCTTATATTCATCCCACTGGGACGGCGGTGCACAGCAGGTATCTCCCTAGCATTAGACAGGTCTACAAATCATTCCGACAACTGGAACCATGAGATTTAACCATCCTGAAAAAGGGCAAACCCAGAAAACCTTGCATGCCCTCTAAGGCCAATCCTACAGACCACTCAATGTTTCACATTTGTTTTGTCACTGAGGAATGGCAAAAATCTGTTTGTCGTAAGGGTAAATGTCTCTCATGTGCTTTGAGGTAGCAAAGCCATATACACCATACATAGATTAGATTGCTTTCTCACTGAACCCCAAATCTTATATTTTGAGAAGTACAATAACTTGAGTGTTTTTTTTATAAATCAAAAGATATGACAGCTGGAACTGCTTGACCAGCTACAAGTAGCATCGAACAATTCTATCAGGTTTTCTGCGCTGCCAATGTGCTAATGTAAGACAGGTGCTGCTCTGTGCTAACAAAGTCCTCAAGAGGAAAACTGGGTGGAAAGTCAAACCACATGTTGAGTGCAAGGGGAAGTGTGATATGATAAAGCAGGCACTTTCTGAAATGTCAACTGCACTGGATGTGCGCAGATTATGTTGTACTCTGTGGGCTGAGCTGAGCACTTTGCCAGGTGGACAGAAAGTCACTAGAGGTGAAAGGTCAGGCTTAGCTCACCGCTGTGGATGGCATGTTAAATTGAAGTGTTGACGTAGACTTTCTACAAAGCTGCAGGTGTTTTGCTTCTCAATGAGATTTCCTGAATATTTCTGAAAAATCTACATTTTAAGATCATATGCTTGCTCCAGGACAAAATAAAAACACTGATTTTCTTAGTGTTTTCTAATTGGTAGGGTCAGGGTTTTTTTGGGGAAAGAGACAGCTATTTGATATGTGATAAATATTTTCCAAAGTATTTTGATTACAATTGATTGCTTTAAACCAATTCAAATAATATTTCAGTCAAATTGGTGCCTTGTAAACAACATAGAAGAATAAGGAGGAAATAGCTGACTGATAAACTGTCACAGTATTAATGAATACAACAGAGCCCAAGGTAAAATCATCTAGGTGTAGCTATGCTGCTTGAAATTTAGAAAAATAATTGCCAAGATAGTAAAATATTTTTCTTTGATCAATGCCTCCATAATTATGCCTTAAATCCAATATCAATATCAGATTTAGTTCATGAAATAATTTTGATATAATTGTGTTCGTCCATCATCGTTGTCGATGAAGACCTTGACACCATTAGTCACTTTGAGACTGGATGCGGTGTGTCCGAAGATGACTGGTCAGACCAATTCGGGCACGGAATGTCCTGGCACATGTTGGGCAGACATGTGTAGGCGCTGCAGTCGTTGCGCTGGTGGCTCTGGACTTGCGCAGCTCGCGCTTATGTTGTGTTTCAGCAATGCGCCTTGCTTCGTAAGCTTGACAGCCTTTGTGGATGAGGCCGCGCCAGGTAGGGCGGTTTTGTGCCAGCATTTCCCCAGGAGGTCGTGTCTATGTCAAATGACTTCAGGAAAGCCTTTAGTGTGTTCTTGTAACGTTTCTTCTGCCCTCCATGCGAGCGTCGTCCAGCAGAGAGTTCCCCAAAAAGGAGCTGCTTGGGCATGCGCTCGTCCGGCATGCAGATGACATGACCTGCCCACCGGGTCTGTGCTCTCATCAGCAGTGTGTGGACTGATGGTAGACTTGCTCTAGAGAGATCTAATTAGTAAGTATCAAAACACAAACTTAAAATGGACTAGCGGTAACCTTTTTCAATATAGAGATCGCCCTGGTGTTTCACTGCTTGCACAATGGGAAACAATCTGCTGCTTGCAAGGGGTAATTGAGTTCAAACAATTTATTAAAATTTGTTCTGCTTGTAACATTTAAAAATGCTGCATTGTGAACAGGTTAACAAATTTCATAACACATGCCAGTGATAATAAACCTGATTCTGAGGAGTATAAAATAATAAGACCATAAGACATAGGAGCAGAATTAGGCCATTCAGCCCATCGAGTCTGCTCTGCCATTCCACCATGGCTGATCCCAGATTCCACTCAATCCCACACACCTGCCTTCTCGCCATATCCTTTGATGCCTTGACCAACCAGGAAACTTCGGCTTTAAATATATCCAGGAACTTGGCTTTAACTGCTGCAGTCTGTGGCAGAGAATTCCACAGATTCACTGCTCTCTGGCTAAAAAAAAATCCTCCTTACCTCTGTTCTAAAGGGTCACCCCTCAATTTTGAGGCTGTGCCCTCTAGTTCTGGATACCCCCACCATTGGAAACATCCTCTCCACATCCCTCCCATCTAGTCCTTTCAAAAATCAGTAGTGATAATATTCTCTCACATACAAGCATTATTCAGAAATATATGTATTCTCCTACAAAGTATCCCAATCCATCATATAGCACAAAGTTATGTGAGAAACCACAGTGAATATTATTTATTTATTTAGTCCATTAGACAATAAGACATAGGAGCAGAATTAGGCCATTTGGCCCATCGAATCTGCTCCGCCAATCAATCATGGCTGATCCTTTTGTTCTATCTCCTCCTCAACCTCAGTTCCCGGCCTTCTCCCCGTAACTTTTGATGCCGTGTCCCATCAAGAACCTATTAATCTCTGCCTTAAATACACCCAATGACCTGGCCTCCACAGCTGCATGTGGCAAGAAATTCCACAAATCCACCATGTTCTGGCTAAAGCAATTTCTCCGCATCTCTGTTCCAAATGGACGCCCCTCTATTCTGAGGCTGTGCCCTCTTGGCCAAGACTCTCCCACCATGGGAAATATCCTTTCCACATCTACTTTGTCTAGGTTTTTCAACATTTGAATGATTTCAATGAGATCCCCCCTCCCCGCCCCCCCCCCCCCACGGCATCCTTCTAAATTCCAGTGAGTACAGACCCAGAGCCCTCAAACATTCCTCATATGACAACCCTTTCATTCCTGGAATCATCCCTGTGAACCTTCTCTGAACCCTTTCCAATGCCAACACACCTTTTCTAAGATGAGGGGCCTAAAACCACTCACAATACTCAAGGTGAGAGCTAACCAGTGCCTTATAAAGCCCCAGCACCACATCCTTGCTCTTGTATTCTAGACCTCTTGAAATGAATGCTAACATGGGATTTGCCTTCCACACCACCAACTCAACCTGCAGTGTGTTCTGCACAAGGACTCCCAAGTCCCTCTGCATCTCAGATTCCTGGATTTTCTCCCCATTTAGAAAATAGTCCACACATTTATTTCTACTACCAAAGTGCATGACCATGCACTTATTGAGTTATGGCACAGGATTAGCCATTCTGGCCCTTCTGGCCCTTCAAGCCACACTGTCCAACAACCCCCCAATTAACAATTGCAGGACAATTAACAATTAGCCAATTAACATTCCAATCAGTAGGTTTTGGACTGTGGAAAGAAACCGGAGCACCCGGAGAAAACCGATGTGGTCACGAGAAGAACATACAAGCTCCTTACAGGCAACAGCAGGATTTGAACCTGAGTTGCTGGTATTGTAAAACATTGTATTAACCCTTCTGTTACCACTCTGGTAATTCTAGAAATGAAACAAACATATAAATTGAAAGATATACAGTGGATTCTGGTTAATTGGCCATGGGTTAATTGGAGCAGACACTTATTTGGGACAATTCTTAAAGAACAAAAACTAATCAAGAAAATAGCTACAATTCCCTTCCTTTACTTGGGACACTATGCAGGAGACTATTACCGAAAAGTCCCTAACTCGTGTCAGTCATGTGAAATTGTGTAGCCGCTAGACAGTACACCATGCTTAGAGCGAAAAGATTTTAAACAGCATTAGTCGCATTTGTTTGTGTTCAATAGCAGTGATTTTGATCACTTATAGTTGGTGAGAAATAAGGAGTAAAACAATTTGGAATGGTTTTGCTCATTGCCGTTTCAAGCATTTAGGCTTGGAGATATCAGAAACGGCAGGAGTGAAAATGAAACAATTTCACTACTTCAACAAGTTACGGACTATGATGAATTTGAAGATATCAACAAACATCCTGACTGTCACAATGAAATTAAGATTTGGAGAATGCAATATTTGAAAGGATTGTACAAAGGCTGCCCATTATTTGCACTAGGTGCCTGCGTTTTAGTTGTCCATCGTTTCGGACGGTGACAGTGAAACCTGTGCAGAAGAGTTTTTGCAGTGTAAAAGCTGTTGTACTCAGGCAGCTCTACTCTCTCGACCTTGGAAGTCTGGCTCCAGTAGTACAAACAAGCGTCACGAACTGGGTCTTCCTTGGTTGCAGTGGATGACCTTGACTTCTTCTGTATTTAAAGTATGTTGAATAATTTATTAAATACTTAATTGTTTACACTAATAAATTAAATGAGAAAGAAATGGATTTTTATTACACCTCTTATAGATTTTTCCATAATCTAAATTAGTGATTACTGTTCATTCAGGTAATAAAAGAAGACAGTGAATATAAAAAAGTAGAGCAAAATGAAATACCCTGATTTACAGGAAAGATAAGATAAAGTTGTAGAATAATCTAGTCTCTTTAACTATACTGTAATACATTATCTACCACTTGATTGGCTTCAAAGCCATCTGGAATCCTTATGTGTTTAGCTGTGGTGGACCCTGCAGTTGGGGATTGGTACAAATAGTCTTAATGAGCTATCTAAATCTGTTGCAAATTACATTCATGTTCTATAATGCACGAGAGGTTGACATTCGACTTTTTGTTGCCCTAAACAATTTTACTAATTAAACTTTTGGGGATATTGTTTTGGAAGAGCACCATATTTTTATTGAAGATGCACGTGGCCGATACTCCTATGCCAGTGAATTTTTCTTAATTTGGTTTTCATTCATGGTCCCTTGTTATAGGTATGACTGGCTCCCTATGAGGTTTCTCCGTGTTTAAGTGCACATGTGATCAGGGGATTGTTAGCACATTTCTTTGAATATGAACTCCAGCTGCAGATTACAATATTTCAAAAGGCAAATTTTAGTGAAATGCTAAGTGATGTAGTATAATTAAAAATTTATCTCTTGGAACCAAAATATTGCTCAAGTTTCAAAAATCAAGCCAGATACAGTAGCAATATTCAGATATGCATGTACAACAGAGGGTAAATTTAACCATTGGCCATACTTACTGCAGGATAATTCATATATATTTATTTATATTTACCAATATGTATCACTGATAAATTTTAACGCAATTGCTCCTCCTCCTGTGCAAATCATTTGTAAACACAATAAACAAAAGTGACATCCACCACATTTTGAATCATTTCCAGTCTATTTGTCTGACTCCTGTCAAATTTATTTATTGATTGAGATATGGCACAGATGGAGTAGGCGCTTCAAAAGGGGCTTCCCTTCCTCCACCATCAACGCTGCCCTCCTCCTCTTCCATTTTACTCACGTCAGCTCTCAGCCCAATCTCCTGCCACCCTACCAAGGATAAGGTTCCTCTTGTCCTCACCTACGAGGCCTATGTTCCCTTTAAGTTGTGCGCGTGTGCGCACGCACACACGTTTTTCAACCAGCGCACAAAGGAAATTAATGTGCGCACAAAAGGTTAGTTACCTAAAATCATGTAGTAATTAATAATCACACTTATTGGAAATAATCTTTTAGCTAAATGTTAAAATAACCAAGTGACTTAAATAAGTATGCTATTTTGTTGTTATTCTGTGCAGTTTTATGTCAAATATTTTGTAAACCTACATATACTGTGCCATGTGTGCATTCAGTGCGCACATACTTTTGTCACAGGAAAAACATTTGCACAAGGTAAGATTTTTGCGCACACTGACTACTAAAAATTAGAGGGAACATTGCCTACGACCCCACTAACCTCCGCTCCTGGCACATAATTCTGTGAAACTTCCGCCACCTCCAACAGGATCCCACCACCAAGCACATCTTTCCCTCCCCTCCCCCACTTCCTGCTTTCCACAGGGATCACTTCCTATGTGACTCCCTTATCCATTCCTCCCTTCCAACTGAACTCCCTCCTGAGAGAGAGAGAGAGAAAGAGAGAGAGAGGAAGAGAGGGAGAAAGAGAGAGAGAATATTGAGTGCAGAGGCCTCCGAAAGCCACACCCACTCCAATGCTCCATTCCCCCGCTAAACTTTAGTCAGCGATACTAGCAAGGAATTCTGTCATCCACAGGGCCGCACAAGGCCGCACCCCAAAGACGCATGTCTCCTGAGCGCTCCTGGAGATATTGAAAACGCTAGGCTGTTCAGCAAGCTCGGACAGCAAGAACCACTGCCGTTAAGAACCGTAGTTTGAGTGCAGCTGTAGATCACGGACTCCAATAAGACTCCAACCACCTTGGAAAGGAAAGATGAGATATTAAAGAGAAGATTTTAAACTGCTTCACAGGTGAGCCTGAAGGAGTCACCTTCCGGTGCCACCTTTAGCTCCTCCTTTAAGGCTGCTTAAAGACTGTCATGTCGTACGTCTAATCACCTTTCAGGATTTAGTAATATTATTGTAAGTTCCAAAAGTAACAGTAATTGCAGATATATTGTTTGAGCACCTTTCGTCTTACCTGAGTCGGTCTGTGCATCCTACAATGGACTTTATTAGTGGTTAAGGATCCACTGAACACAATATTTTATATTGGCGATGACAAGGGTCGACAAAGAATGACAGCTATTAAAAGTGATATTGGCATTGACGATATCAAATAATAAAAAACGAATGATGCTTGTCTGCCTTTAATCCTCCTGTCATCATCATCATCATTGTGTGCCAGGTCATACATCAGGGATGGGCATGATGCTTCCATGACCATGATAGTTTTTGGCAAATTTTTCTAAAAAAGTGATTTGTCACTACCTTCTTCTGGTCATGTCTTTACAAAATCACAAGAGATTCTGCAGATGCTGGATATCCAGAGCAACACACACAAAATGCTGGAGTAACTCAGCAGGTCAGGCAGCATCTATGGAAATTAATAAACAGTAGACGTTTCGGGCCGAGACCCTTCTTCAGGACTGAAGGATCATGGTACAAGCTACAAAGCCAAGACATTCATCTTTGGGTCTGTTCTTGAGATCTCCCAGCACATTGGGATTAGGAGATAATAAATAGCATATGTATGCAATTTGAACAATTATCTTCTGAAAATTCAGGGGAAACTCGAAGCTCAGATTGACCATTTACTCCTAATCCCGTGCCAAGGAGAATGACAAAGAGAATCGTGAGAGGTAACTTAAAATGAATCCAACAATTGATCAGGAAGAGTTAAATTGCTATTTCTGACGAAGGTCAAGCTAAGACCATATTACTAAATCCAGAGAAAGAGGCAACTGCAACAATGCTTAACACCATTGACACCAATAGTACCATGGAGGTGGAAACATGGACTTGGTAAAATTTTAAAACATATGAAATCAGTCAATAATTTATTTTTTAAGATGAAGTGCAATGTATAATATTGGTATTGAACTATAGTTGTTGCCTCAAGACTGTAACTTAAAAGAATGTGTCATTTGACTGTGAAGCCCAGAGAGCAATAAATATTCATTGAGCATCCCAGAGGTAGTGAAGAGCCAGAGAAATAACTACCCACTTCATATTTAGTCTGCACCAGCCTTTTCACTTTTCAAATGACTTCGTTAGGTATTAAGAGCCAAGTGAGAAGATATTTTTTTCATTTAATCCAGTAACGTTTTCCTTTGAGTTTCCACTGTGTGATGCAAAGGGTTCTCTCTATTGCTAATGCTAAAAGAAGTGGCAGGGTTTCCGCCTGATGTGCCAAATTGGCATGGGGACGATCTTAAAAATATACTTTAAGGAGCTTCTTAGGTGAAAAGCACCTAATGTGTTTCCTGTATACCACAGCATCTGGACCTCAGAAGTATTGCTTAGTTGTAAAGGGTTTTTGGCACTACCCACCATCATTAAGCTGGCTGGTGGCGCAGTGACATCAGCGCCGGACTCTGGAGCGAAGGTTCCCGAGTTCGAATCCAGTCGGGCCGCTCCCGGGCATGCTTTCCATCCGTGCCGGGTTGAGTGTCGAGCTTGCAACTCGGCCTCGTAAAAACAAACTGTGCTGTGAGAAGGTAGTGGGGGACCACTCACAGAATCTTTCCTCCAAGACAACCACTTGAAAAGTGGTCACCGAGACTCTGGCAGAGTATGGCACACAAAAAAAACCATCATTAAGGGTAAAATATATTTCTCTTTTATTTCTCTTGTCACGCTGAATAAACACACTTTCCTTTTTGTTTATTGCACAACTTGACTTATGTCTAAGTGTGAACCCCAGATTAATTTCTTATCATAGATCATTTTTCATTATTGTAATCATCTTTCCAAATGCAATTTCAAATTGTTAATTGTTGCTGTTACCCTGTCTGCTGCTACAATATTATTGTGCATTGATTAAAATATTTTAGATATAACAGGGAACAATGTACCAATTTTCACAGTAAATTTACCACCAAAGAGAAAATATATCAGTAATATTCAAACTGTTTGATGGGAAGCCTAGATTTTCATATTCAGCGAATTTTCAAAACAAATGCTGGATTTGGTCTTTTACTGTAGAATGAATCTGGAGGCAGCACTGGATAAAATTGTGAATAAATTATAGAGGCTAATTATCCTTGCCACTTCCACGCACAACAATGCACAACTTGGGTGACGTGGCAGCATTGGCGGTTAGCACAACACTTTACAGCACCAACAACCCAAGTTCAATCCCTGTCCCTGTCTGTCAGGAGTTTATATGTTCAATCCCTGTCCCTGTCTGTCAGGAGTTTATATGTTCAATCACTGTCCCTGTCTGTCAGGAGTTTATATGTTCAATCCCTGTCCCTGTCTGTCAGAGTTGATATGTTCAATCCCTGTTGGCGTCTGTCAGGAGTTTATATGTTCAATCCCTGTCCCCGTCTGTCAGGAGTTTGTATGTTCAATCCCTGTCTCTGTCTGTCAGGAGTTTATATGTTCAATCCCTGTCCCGTCTGTCAGAGCTTATATGTTCCATCCCTGTCCCAGTCTGTCTGTCACAATGGTGGGGGATTGGGAGCAAGGGTGGACCCAAATGCAAGACACATCTTGTGAGGTTAATTTTAGTTTATTGTTCGATATCAGGAAAGCTAGGCAGGAGCAGGAGTAGCGAACTGGACAAGGGCTGAGGACTACAACTAGGCTGGGACCAAGGGTCTGGGCTAGGACTCGGAATCGCCTCCCAGGACTAGAGGAAACATGAAGAAGCTAGGGTATGGACTCCGAGCCCGAGACTGGGCAAGGACCCAGTATCTGGGTCTTGCCTCAGGCTCGGACTCCAGAACCAGGCATAGACATGACGTGGGCTAGGGAGAGGAGGAACATGGAAAACAGAGCCTCGGGAGAGCAGGTACATGGAATCATGAACACATACGCAGAACAGAGAGCCGGGACCCCTCCTTGGGTACAGGACATAGGGCCGGGACTCATGACCCTCCGCGGGGCAACGGCAAGACGGCCTGACTTACCCCACGGAGGCAAGGACAAGACAAGAAAGAACATGACCCCCTGCGGGGCAACGGCAAGACGGCCTGACCTACCCCACGGAAGTAAGGACAGGACAAGACAAGACATGACTCCCCGCAGGGCAACAGCAAGATGGCCAGACTTACCTCACGGAGACGAGGACAAGACAAGACAAGACCAACACGAATGAGCACCAGTCAGTACCTATCTAGCTCCGGTGAAGGAACTAGACCGAAGTGCAGGCAGGGGCTGCAGACGAAGGCTAGAGGCGAGAGGGGCAGAGAAGGGATTCAGACAAGGGGGTAGGACAGGGATCACAGACTGCCAGGGCCAGGACATGACTCAGAACTGGGAAGCCGCCAGGGCCAGGAATTGACTTGGTACTCGGAGGGTGCTAGGACCAGGACTTGTACTTGGACGTGGTACTTGGATGCCGCTGGAGCCAGGACTTGGAGTTGGACTTGGAATGCTGCCAGGGTGAGGACTTGGACTTGGACTTAGATGCCGCCGGAGCCAGGACGTGGTGCTTGGAACCTCCGGGTAGTGCCGAGCTCTCAACTCGGCCCGGGCACAGTAGACAACGGTACCTGATTCTCTCTGGCGGGTTAACTGACGGACCCACCTTGATGAGGAAAATCTGCAGACTCGCTTCGGCGAGGTAACTGGACAGGGTTGCTCCGGTGAGGAAAGGCGAATTACCAGCACTCGCTTCGGGCGGAGACAAGGCTTGCTCCGGTCAGATGACATTGGCACGCCGTAACTTTGCAGACGCTCTTGCGCCGAACGGCTGAAAGCTGGACACTAAAAGCTACCGGTTCAGACAAGTGTTAATTGCCTCAAATCACCAAAGTCAAGGGACATGGGAAAACAAGGAATCAATGATTTGGGTCGTAACATAAACAAGCTAAATATAAAGGGTCGCGATCCGGACTATGACACTATCAGAGTTTATATGTTCAATCCCTGTCCGCCTGTCAGGGGGTTTTCTGTTCAATCACTGTCCCTGTCTGTCAGGTGTTTTTCTCAACATACTTTGACCTTGTCTGTCAGGTGTTTACATATTCAATCCCTGTTCCTGTCTGTCCGAAGTTTATATGTTCAATCCCTGTCCCCGTCTGTCAGGCGATTAAATGTTCAATCTCTGTCCCTGTATGTCAGAGTTTATATGTTCAATTCCTGTCCTGTCTGTCAGGAGTTTATATGTTCAATCCCTGTCACTGTCTGTTAGAGTTCATATATTCAATCCCTTTTCCTGTCTGTCAGAGTTTATATGTTCAATGCCTGTGTCTGTCTGCCAGGAGCTTATATGATCAATCCCTGTCCCTGTCTGTCAGAGTTTAAATGTTCAATCCCTTTTAATGTCTGTCAGCGTTTATATGTTCAAACCCTGTCCCTGTCTGTCAGAAGTTTATATGTTCAATCCATGGCCCTGTCTGTCAGCAGTTTATATGTTCATTTCCTATCCCTGTCTGTCAGGTGTCTATATGTTAAATCCCTGACCCTGTCTGTAAGGAGATTATATGTTCAATCCCCGTCCCTGTCTGTCAGAGTTTATATGTTCAATTCCTGTCACTGTCTGTGAGAGTTCATATGTTCAATCCCTTTTCCTGTCTGTCAGAGTTTATATGTTCAATCCCTGTCCCTGTCTGTCAGGAGTTTATATGTTCAATACCTCTCCCTCTCTGTCAGAGTTTATAAATTCAATCCCTGTCTCTGTCTGTCAGGAGATTATATGTTCAATCCTTGTCATTGTCTGTCAGGAGTTTATATGTTCAATCCCTGTCCCTGTCTGTCAGGAGTTTATATGTTCAATCACTGTCCCTGCCTGTCAGGTGTTAATATTTTCAATCCCGTCCCTGTCTGTCAGGAGTTTATATGCTCAATTCCTGTCCTGTCTGTCAGGAGTTTTTATGTTCAATCCCTGTCACTGTCTGTGAGAGTTCATATGTTGAATCCCTTTTCCTGTCTGTCAGAGTTTATATGTTCAATCCCTGTGTCTGTCTGTCACGAGTTTATATGTTCGATCCCAGTCTCTGTCTGTCAGGAGTTTATATGTTCAATCCCCGTCCCTGTCTGTCAGGATTTAATATGTTCAATCCCTGTCCCTGTCTGTCAGGATTTAATATGGTCAATCCCTGTCCCTGTCTGTCAGGGGTTTATAGGTTCAATCCCTGTCACTGTCTGTGAGAGTTCATATGTTCAATCCCTGTCCCTGTCTGTCAGGTGTTTTTCTGAACATACCCTGTCCTTGTCTGTCAGGTGTTTATATGTTCAATCCCTGTTCCTGTCTGTCCGGAGTTTATATGTTCAATCCCTGTCCCCGTCTGTCAGGCGATTAAATGTTCAGTCTCTGTCCCTGTATGTCAGAGTTTATATGTTCAATCCCTGTCGCTGTCTGTCAGGATTTAATATGTTCAATCCCTGTCCCTGTCTGTCAGGGGTTTATAGGTTCAATCCCTGTCACTGTCTGTGAGAGTTCATATGTTCAATCCCTGTCCCTGTCTGTCAGGTGTGTTTATATGTTCAATCCCTGTTCCTGTCTGTCCGGAGTTTATATGTTCAATCACTGTCCCCGTCTGTCAGGCGATTAAATGTTCAATCTCTGTCCCTGTATGTCAGAGTTTATATGTTCAATCCCAGTTCCTGTGTGTCAGGAATTTAGATGTTCAACCCCTGTCCCTGTCTGTCAGGAGTTTATATGTTCAATCACTGTCCCCGTCTGTCAGGCGATTAAATGTTCAATCTCTGTCTCTGTATGTCAGAGTTTATATGTTCAATCCCTGTTCCTGTGTGTCAGGAATTTAGATGTTCAACCCCTGTCCCTGTCTGTCAGGAGTTTATATGTTGAATCCCTGTCACTGTCTGTGAGAGTTCATATATTCAATCCCTTTTCCTGTCTGTCAGAGTTTATATGTTCAATGCCTGTGTCTGTCTGCCACAGTTTATATGATCAATCCCTGTCCTTGCATGTCAGGAGATTATATGTTCAAACGCTGTCTCTGTTTGTAAGGAGTTCATATGTTCAATCCCTGTGCATTTCTGTCAGGTGCTTATATGTTCAATCCCTGTCCCCGTCTGTCAGGAGTTTAAATGTTCAATCCCTGTCCCTGTCTGTCAGAATTCATATGTTCAATCCCTGTCCCCGTCTGTCAGGAGTTTTTATGTTCAATCCCTGTCCCTGTCTGTGAGAGTTTATATACTCAATCCTTGTCAATGTCTGTCAGAGTTTATATGTTCAATCCCTGTCCCTGTGTGTCAGGAATTTATATGTTCAATCCCTGTCCCTGTCTGTCAGGTGTTTATATGTTCAATCCCTGTCCCCGTCTGTCAGGAGTTTAAATGTTCAATCCCTGTCCCTGTCTGTCAGAGTTCATAGGTTCAATCCCTGTCCTGTCTGTCAGGAGTTTATATGTTCAATCCCTGTCCCCGTCTGTCAGGAGTTTTTATGTTCAATCCCTGTCCCTGTCTGTGAGAGTTTATATACTCAATCCTTGTCAATGTCTGTCAGAGTTTATATGTTCAATCCCTGTCCCTGTGTGTCAGGAATTTATATGTTCACTCCCTGTCCCTGTCTGTCAGGTGTTTATATGTTCAATTCCTGTCCTTGTCTGTCAGAGTTTATATGTTCAATCTCTGCCCCATGTGTCGGCAGTTTATATGTTCAATCCCTGTCATGTCTGTCAGGATTTGATATGTTCAATCCCTGTCCCTGTCTGTCAGGGGATTATATGTTCAATCCCTGTCCCTGTCTGTCAGAGTTTATATGTTCAATCCCTGTCCGGTCTGTCAGGAGTATATGTGTTCAATCCCCGTCCCTGTCTGTCAGGACTTAATATGTTCAATCCCTGTCCTTGTCTGTCAGGTGTTTATATGTTCAATCCCTGTTCCTGTCTGTCCGAAGTTTATATGTTCAATCCCTGTCCCTGTCTGTCAGGATTTAATACGTTCAATCCCTGTCCCTGTCTGTCAGGGGTTTATAGGTTCAATCCCTGTCACTGTTTGTGAGAGTTCATATGTTCAATCCCTGTCCCTGTCTGTCAGGGGTTTATATGTTCAATCACTGTCCCTGTCCGTCAGGTGTTTTTCTGAACATACCCTGCCCTTGTCTGTCAGGTGTTTATATGTTCAATCCCTGTTCCTGTCTGTCCGGAGTTTATATGTTCAATCCCTGTCCCCGTCTGTCAGGCGATTAAATGTTCAATATCTGTCCCTGTATGTCAGAGTTTATATGTTCAATCCCTGTTCCTGTGTGTCAGGAATTTAGATGTTCAACCCCTGTCCCTGTCTGTCAGGAGTTTATATGTTCAATTCCTGTCCAGTCTGTCAGGAGTTTATATGTTGAATCCCTGTCACTGTCTGTGAGAGTTCATATATTCAATCCCTTTTCCTGTCTGTCGGAGTTTATATGTTCAATGCCTGTGTCTGTCTGTCTGGAGTTTATATATTCAATGACTGTCCCTGTCTGTCAGGAGTTTATACGTTCAATCACTGTCCCTGTCTGTCAGACTTTATATGTTCAATCTCTGTCCCTGCATGTTAGGAGATTATATGTTCAAACCCTGTCTCTGTCTGTAAGGAGTTTATATGTTCAATCCCTGTGTATGTCTGTCAGGTGCTTATATGTTCAATCCCTGTCCCCGTCTGTCAGGAGTTTAAATGTTCAATCGCTGTCCCTGTCTGTCAGAGTTTATATGTTCAATCCCTGTCCTGTCTGTCAGGAGTTTATATGTTCAATCACTGTCCCTGTCTGTCAGGAGTTTTTATGTTCAATCCCTGTCCCTGTCTGTGAGAGTTTAATTACTCAATCCTTGTCAATGTCTGTCAGAGTTTATATGTTCAATCCCTGTCCTGCCTGTCAGAGTTTATATGTTCAATCCCTGTCCCCGTCTGTCAGGAGTTTTTATGTTCAATCCCTGTCCCTGTCTGTGAGAGTTTATATACTCAATCCTTGTCAATGTCTGTCAGAGTTTATATGTTCAATCCCTGTCCCTGTGTGTCAGGAATTTATATGTTCAATCCCTGTCCCTGTCTGTCAGGTGTTTATATGTTCAATCCCTGTCCCCGTCTGTCAGGAGTTTAAATGTTCAATCCCTGTCCCTGTCTGTCAGAGTTCATATGTTCAATCCCTGTCCTGTCTGTCAGGAGTTTATATGTTCAATCCCTGTCCCCGTCTGTCAGGAGTTTTTATGTTCAATCCCTGTCCCTGTCTGTGAGAGTTTATATACTCAATCCTTGTCAATGTCTGTCAGAGTTTATATGTTCAATCCCTGTCCCTGTGTGTCAGGAATTTATATGTTCACTCCCTGTCCCTGTCTGTCAGGTGTTTATATGTTCAATTCCTGTCCTTGTCTGTCAGAGTTTATATGTTCAATCTCTGCCCCATGTGTCGGCAGTTTATATGTTCAATCCCTGTCATGTCTGTCAGGATTTGATATGTTCAATCCCTGTCCCTGTCTGTCAGGGGATTATATGTTCAATCCCTGTCCCTGTCTGTCAGAGTTTATATGTTCAATCCCTGTCCGGTCTGTCAGGAGTATATGTGTTCAATCCCCGTCCCTGTCTGTCAGGACTTAATATGTTCAATCCCTGTCCTTGTCTGTCAGGTGTTTATATGTTCAATCCCTGTTCCTGTCTGTCCGAAGTTTATATGTTCAATCCCTGTCCCTGTCTGTCAGGATTTAATACGTTCAATCCCTGTCCCTGTCTGTCAGGGGTTTATAGGTTCAATCCCTGTCACTGTTTGTGAGAGTTCATATGTTCAATCCCTGTCCCTGTCTGTCAGGGGTTTATATGTTCAATCACTGTCCCTGTCCGTCAGGTGTTTTTCTGAACATACCCTGCCCTTGTCTGTCAGGTGTTTATATGTTCAATCCCTGTTCCTGTCTGTCCGGAGTTTATATGTTCAATCCCTGTCCCCGTCTGTCAGGCGATTAAATGTTCAATATCTGTCCCTGTATGTCAGAGTTTATATGTTCAATCCCTGTTCCTGTGTGTCAGGAATTTAGATGTTCAACCCCTGTCCCTGTCTGTCAGGAGTTTATATGTTCAATTCCTGTCCAGTCTGTCAGGAGTTTATATGTTGAATCCCTGTCACTGTCTGTGAGAGTTCATATATTCAATCCCTTTTCCTGTCTGTCGGAGTTTATATGTTCAATGCCTGTGTCTGTCTGTCTGGAGTTTATATATTCAATGACTGTCCCTGTCTGTCAGGAGTTTATACGTTCAATCACTGTCCCTGTCTGTCAGACTTTATATGTTCAATCTCTGTCCCTGCATGTTAGGAGATTATATGTTCAAACCCTGTCTCTGTCTGTAAGGAGTTTATATGTTCAATCCCTGTGTATGTCTGTCAGGTGCTTATATGTTCAATCCCTGTCCCCGTCTGTCAGGAGTTTAAATGTTCAATCGCTGTCCCTGTCTGTCAGAGTTTATATGTTCAATCCCTGTCCTGTCTGTCAGGAGTTTATATGTTCAATCACTGTCCCTGTCTGTCAGGAGTTTTTATGTTCAATCCCTGTCCCTGTCTGTGAGAGTTTAATTACTCAATCCTTGTCAATGTCTGTCAGAGTTTATATGTTCAATCCCTGTCCTGCCTGTCAGAGTTTATATGTTCAATCCCTGTCCTGTCTGTCAGGAGTTTATTTGATCACGCCCTGTTTCTGTCTGTCAGGAGTTTATATGTTCAATCCCCGTCCCTGTCTGTCAGGACTTAATATGTTCAATCCCTGTCCTTGTCTGTCAGGTGTTTATATGTTCAATCCCTGTCCCTGTGTGTCAGGAATTTATATGTTCAATCCCTGTCCCTGTCTGTCAGGTGTTTATATGTTCAATCCCTGTCCCCGTCTGTCAGGAGTTTAAATGTTCAATCCTTGTCCCTGTCTGTCAGAGTTCATATGTTCAATCCCGGTCCTGTCTGTCAGGAGTTTTTATGTTCAATCCCTGTCCCTGTCTGTGAGAGTTTATATACTCAATCCTTGTCAATGTCTGTCAGAGTTTATATGTTCAATCCCTGTCCCTGTGTGTCAGGAATTTATATGTTCAATCCCTGTCCCTGTCTGTCAGGTGTTTATATGTTCAATTCCTGTCCTTGTCTGTCAGAGTTTATATGTTCAATCTCTGCCCCATGTGTCGGCAGTTTATATGTTCAATCCCTGTCATGTCTGTCAGGATTTGATATGTTCAATCCCTGCCCCTGTCTGTCAGGGGATTATATGTTCAATCCCTGTCCCTGTCTGTCAGAGTTTATATGTTCAATCCCTGTCCGGTCTGTCAGGAGTATATGTGTTCAATCCCCGTCCCTGTCTGTCAGGACTTAATATGTTCAATCCCTGTCCTTGTCTGTCAGGTGTTTATATGTTCAAACCCTGTTCCTGTCTGTCCGAAGTTTATATGTTCAATCCCTGTCCCTGTCTGTCAGGATTTAATACGTTCAATCCCTGTCCCTGTCTGTCAGGGGTTTATAGGTTCAATCCCTGTCACTGTCTGTGAGAGTTCATATGTTCAATCCCTGTCCCTGTCTGTCAGGGGTTTATATGTTCAATCACTGTCCCTGTCCGTCAGGTGTTTTTCTGAACATACCCTGCCCTTGTCTGTCAGGTGTTTATATGTTCAATCCCTGTTCCTGTCTGTCCGGAGTTTATATGTTCAATCCCTGTCCCCGTCTGTCAGGCGATTAAATGTTCAATATCTGTCCCTGTATGTCAGAGTTTATATGTTCAATCCCTGTTCCTGTGTGTCAGGAATTTTGATGTTCAACCCCTGTCCCTGTCTGTCAGGAGTTTATATGTTCAATTCCTGTCCAGTCTGTCAGGAGTTTATATGTTGAATCCCTGTCACTGTCTGTGAGAGTTCATATATTCAATCCCTTTTCCTGTCTGTCGGAGTTTATATGTTCAATGCCTGTGTCTGTCTGTCTGGAGTGTATATATTCAATGACTGTCCCTGTCTGTCAGGAGTTTATACGTTCAATCACTGTCCCTGTCTGTCAGACTTTATATGTTCAATCTCTGTCCCTGCATGTTAGGAGATTATATGTTCAAACCCTGTCTCTGTCTGTAAGGAGTTTATATGTTCAATCCCTGTGTATGTCTGTCAGGTGCTTATATGTTCAATTCCTGTCCCCGTCTGTCAGGAGTTTAAATGTTCAATCGCTGTCCCTGTCTGTCAGAGTTTATATGTTCAATCCCTGTCCTGTCTGTCAGGAGTTTATATGTTCAATCACTGTCCCTGTCTGTCAGGAGTTTTTATGTTCAATCCCTGTCCCTGTCTGTGAGAGTTTAATTACTCAATCCTTGTCAATGTCTGTCAGAGTTTATATGTTCAATCCCTGTCCTGCCTGTCAGAGTTTATATGTTCAATCCCTGTCCTGTCTGTCAGGAGTTTATTTGATCACGCCCTGTTTCTGTCTGTCAGGACTTAATATGTTCAATCCCTGTCCTTGTCTGTCAGGTGTTTATATGTTCAATCCCTGTTCCTGTCTGTCCGGGGTTTGTATGTTCAATCCCTGACTGTCTGTCAGGAGTTTATATGTTCAATCCCTGTCCCTGCATGTCAGGAGATTAGATGTTGAAACCCTGTCTCTGTGTGTAAGGAGTTTACATGTTCAGTCCCTGTCCATGACTGTCAGGTGCTTATATGTTCAATCCCGGCCCCTGTCTGTCAGGAGTTTATATGTTCAATTACTGTCCCAGCCAGTCAGGTGTTTATATGTTCAATCCCTGTCCATGTCTGTCAGAGTTTATATGTTAAGTCCCTGTCCATCTCTCAGGAGTTTATATGTTCAATCCCTGTCTCTGCCTGTCAGGTGTTTATATGTTCAATCCTTGTCCCTGTCTGTCAGAGTTTATACGGTATATCCCTGGCTGTCAGTCAGGGGTTTATGTGTTCAATCCCAGACCATGTCTGCCAGGAGTTTATATGTTCAATCCCTTTTCCTGTCTGTCAGAATTTATATGGTCAATGCCTGTTCCTGTCTGTCAGAGTTTATATGTTCAATCCCTGTCCTGCCTGTCAGGTGTTTATATGTTCAATCCCTGTCCCTGTCTGTCAGAGTTTATATGTTCAATCCCTGTCTCTGTCTGTCAGAGTTTATATGTTCAATCCCTGTCTTGTCTGTCAGGAGTATATATGTTCAATCCCTGTCTCCGTCTGTCTGGAGTTTATATGTTCAATCCCTGTCCCTGCATGTCAGGAGATTAGATGTTGAAACCCTGTCTCTGTCTGTAAGGAGTTTACATGTTCAATCCCTGTCCATGACTGTCAGGTGCTTATATGTTCAATCCCTGTCCCTGTCTGTCAGAGTTTATATGTTCAATCCCTGTCCTGTCTGTCAGGAGTGTATATGTTCAGTCCCTGTCCCTGTCTGTCAGAGTTTATATTTTCAATATCTGTCCTGCCTGTCAGAGTTTATATGTTCAATCCCTGACCCTGTCTGTCAGGAGTTTATATGTTCAATCCCTGTCCCTGCATGTCAGGAGATTAGATGTTGAAACCCTGTCTCTGTCTGTAAGGAGTTTACATGTTCAATCCCTGTCCATGACTGTCATGTGCTTATATGTTCAATCCCTGTCCCTGTCTGTCAGGAGTGTATATGTTCAGTCCCTGTCCCTGTCTGTCAGAGTTTATATTTTCAATATCTGTCCTGCCAGTCAGAGTTTATATGTTCAATCCCTGACCCTGTCTGTCAGGAGTTTATATGTTTAATCCCTGTCCCCGTCTGTCAGGAGTACATATGTTTAATCCCTGTCCTGTCTGCCAAGAGTTTATATGTTCAATCCCTGACAGTCTGTTAGGAGTTTATATGTTCAATCCCTGTCTCTGTCTTTCAGGAGTTTATATGTTCAATCCCTGTCCCTGCCTGTCAGGAGTTTAAATGTTAAATTCCTGTCCCTGTCCGTCAGGAGTTTAAACGTTCAATCCCTGTCCGTCTGTCAGGAGTTTATATGTTCAATCTCTGTCGCTGTCTGTCAGAAATTTATATGTTCAATCACTGTCCCTGTCTGTCAGAGTTTATATGTTCAATCCCTGTCCCTGCGTGTCAGGAGCTTATATGTTCAATTCCTGTCCTGTCTGTCAGGAGTTTATATGTTGAATCTCTGTCACTGTCTGTGAGAGTTCATATATTCAATCCCTTTTCCTGTCTGTCAGAGTTTATATGTTCAATGCCTGTGTCTGTCTGCCACAGTTTATATGATCAATCGCTGTCCCTGTCTGTCAGAGTTTAAATGTTCAATCCCTTTTAATGTCTGTCAGAGTTTATACGTTTAATCCCTGTCCCTGTCTGTCAGGCGTTTATATGTTCAATCCCTGTCCCTGTCTGTCAGGAGTTTATATGTTCAATCCATGTCCCTGTCTGTCAGGTGTCTATATGTTAAATCCCTGTCCCTGTCTGTAAGGAGATTATATGTTCAATCCCCGTCCCTGTCAGTCAGAGTTTATATGTTCAATTCCTGTCACTGTCTGTGAGAGTTCATATGTTCAATCCCTTTTCCTGTCTGTCAGAGTTTAAATGTTCAATGCCTGTGTCTGTCTGTCTGGAGTTTATATATTCAATGCCTGGCCCTGTCTGTCAGGAATTTATATGTTCAATCCCTGTCCCTGTCTGTCAGGTGTTTATATGTTCAATTCCTGTCCTTGTCTGTCAGAGTTTATACGTTCAATCCCTGTCCGTCTGTCAGAAGTTTGTATGTTCAATCCCTGTCCCGTCTGTCAGTAGTTTAAATGTTCAATTCCTGTCCCTGCCTGTCAGGTGTTTATATGTTCAGTTCCGTCCCTGTCTGTCAGAGTTTATCTGTTCAATCCCTGTCCCTGTCTTTCAGAGTTTATATGTTTAATCCCTGTCCTGTCTATCAGGAGTTTTTATGTTCAATTCCTGTCCCTGTCTGTGAGAGTTTATATACTCAATCCTTGTCAATGTCTGTCAGAGTTTATATGCTCAATCTCTGCCCCATGTGTCGGCAGTTTATATGTTCAATCCCTGTCATGTCTGTCAGGATTTGATATGTTCAATCTCTGTCCCTGTCTGTTAGGGGATTATATGTTCAATCCCTGTTCCTGTCTGTCAGAGTTTATATGTTCAATCCCTGTCTGGTCTGTCAGGAGTATATATGCTCAATCCCTGTCCTGTCTGTCTGGAGTTTATATGTTCAATCCCTGTCCCCGTCTGTCAGGCGATTAAATGTTCAATCTCTGTCCCTGTATGTCAGAGTTTATATGTTCAATCCCTGTCCGTGTCTGTCAGAATTTAATATGTTCAATCCTGTCCCTGTCTGTCAGGGGTTTATAGGTTCAATCCCTGTCACTGTCTGTGAGAGTTCATATGTTCAATACCTGTCCCTGTCTGTCAGGTGTGTTTATATGTTCAATCCCTGTTCCTGTCTGTCCGGAGTTTATATGTTCAATCACTGTCCCCGTCTGTCAGGCGATTAAATGTTCAATCTCTGTCCCTGTATGTCAGAGTTTATATGTTCAATCCCAGTTCCTGTGTGTCAGGAATTTAGATGTTCAACCCCTGTCCCCGTCTGTCAGGAGTTTATATGTTGAATCCCTGTCACTGTCTGTGAGAGTTCATATATTCAATCCCTTTTCCTGTCTGTCAGAGTTTATATGTTCAATGCCTGTGTCTGTCTGCCACAGTTTATACGATCAATCCCTGTCCTTGCATGTCAGGAGATTAGATGTTGAAACCCTGTCTCTGTCTGTAAGGAGTTTACATGTTCAATCCCTGTCCATGACTGTCATGTGCTTATATGTTCAATCCCTGTCCCTGTCTGTCAGGAGTGTATATGTTCAGTCCCTGTCCCTGTCTGTCAGAGTTTATATTTTCAATATCTGTCCTGCCAGTCAGAGTTTATATGTTCAATCCCTGACCCTGTCTGTCAGGAGTTTATATGTTTAATCCCTGTCCCCGTCTGTCAGGAGTACATATGTTTAATCCCTGTCCTGTCTGCCAAGAGTTTATATGTTCAATCCCTGACAGTCTGTTAGGAGTTTATATGTTCAATCCCTGTCTCTGTCTTTCAGGAGTTTATATGTTCAATCCCTGTCCCTGCCTGTCAGGAGTTTAAATGTTAAATTCCTGTCCCTGTCCGTCAGGAGTTTAAACGTTCAATCCCTGTCCGTCTGTCAGGAGTTTATATGTTCAATCTCTGTCGCTGTCTGTCAGAAATTTATATGTTCAATCACTGTCCCTGTCTGTCAGAGTTTATATGTTCAATCCCTGTCCCTGCGTGTCAGGAGCTTATATGTTCAATTCCTGTCCTGTCTGTCAGGAGTTTATATGTTGAATCTCTGTCACTGTCTGTGAGAGTTCATATATTCAATCCCTTTTCCTGTCTGTCAGAGTTTATATGTTCAATGCCTGTGTCTGTCTGCCACAGTTTATATGATCAATCGCTGTCCCTGTCTGTCAGAGTTTAAATGTTCAATCCCTTTTAATGTCTGTCAGAGTTTATACGTTTAATCCCTGTCCCTGTCTGTCAGGCGTTTATATGTTCAATCCCTGTCCCTGTCTGTCAGGAGTTTATATGTTCAATCCATGTCCCTGTCTGTCAGGTGTCTATATGTTAAATCCCTGTCCCTGTCTGTAAGGAGATTATATGTTCAATCCCCGTCCCTGTCAGTCAGAGTTTATATGTTCAATTCCTGTCACTGTCTGTGAGAGTTCATATGTTCAATCCCTTTTCCTGTCTGTCAGAGTTTAAATGTTCAATGCCTGTGTCTGTCTGTCTGGAGTTTATATATTCAATGCCTGGCCCTGTCTGTCAGGAATTTATATGTTCAATCCCTGTCCCTGTCTGTCAGGTGTTTATATGTTCAATTCCTGTCCTTGTCTGTCAGAGTTTATACGTTCAATCCCTGTCCGTCTGTCAGAAGTTTGTATGTTCAATCCCTGTCCCGTCTGTCAGTAGTTTAAATGTTCAATTCCTGTCCCTGCCTGTCAGGTGTTTATATGTTCAGTTCCGTCCCTGTCTGTCAGAGTTTATCTGTTCAATCCCTGTCCCTGTCTTTCAGAGTTTATATGTTTAATCCCTGTCCTGTCTATCAGGAGTTTTTATGTTCAATTCCTGTCCCTGTCTGTGAGAGTTTATATACTCAATCCTTGTCAATGTCTGTCAGAGTTTATATGCTCAATCTCTGCCCCATGTGTCGGCAGTTTATATGTTCAATCCCTGTCATGTCTGTCAGGATTTGATATGTTCAATCTCTGTCCCTGTCTGTTAGGGGATTATATGTTCAATCCCTGTTCCTGTCTGTCAGAGTTTATATGTTCAATCCCTGTCTGGTCTGTCAGGAGTATATATGCTCAATCCCTGTCCTGTCTGTCTGGAGTTTATATGTTCAATCCCTGTCCCCGTCTGTCAGGCGATTAAATGTTCAATCTCTGTCCCTGTATGTCAGAGTTTATATGTTCAATCCCTGTCCGTGTCTGTCAGAATTTAATATGTTCAATCCTGTCCCTGTCTGTCAGGGGTTTATAGGTTCAATCCCTGTCACTGTCTGTGAGAGTTCATATGTTCAATACCTGTCCCTGTCTGTCAGGTGTGTTTATATGTTCAATCCCTGTTCCTGTCTGTCCGGAGTTTATATGTTCAATCACTGTCCCCGTCTGTCAGGCGATTAAATGTTCAATCTCTGTCCCTGTATGTCAGAGTTTATATGTTCAATCCCAGTTCCTGTGTGTCAGGAATTTAGATGTTCAACCCCTGTCCCCGTCTGTCAGGAGTTTATATGTTGAATCCCTGTCACTGTCTGTGAGAGTTCATATATTCAATCCCTTTTCCTGTCTGTCAGAGTTTATATGTTCAATGCCTGTGTCTGTCTGCCACAGTTTATACGATCAATCCCTGTCCTTGCATGTCAGGAGATTATATGTTCAAACACTGTCTCTGTTTGTAAGGAGTTCATATGTTCAATCCCTGTGCATGTCTGTCAGGTGCTTATATGTTCAATCCCTGTCCCCGTCTGTCAGGAGTTTAAATGTTCAATCCCTGTCCCTGTCTGTCAGAGTTCATATGTTCAATCCCTGTCCTGTCTGTCAGGAGTTTATATGTTCAATTCCTGTCCTTGTCTGTCAGGTGTTTATATGTTCAATCCCTGTTCCTGTCTGTCCAGGGTTTGTATGTACAATCCCTGTCCCCGTCTGTCAGGCGATTATATGTTCAATCTCTGTCCCTGTATGTCAGAGTTGATATGTTCAATCCCTGTCCCTGTCTGTCAGGAGTTTATATGTTCTATTCCTGTCCTGTCTGTCTGGAGTTTATATGTTCAATCCCTGTCCCAGCCTGTCAGGTGTTTAAATGTTAAATCCCAGTCCCTGTCTGTCAGTGTTTATATCGTCAATCCCTGCCCCATTTTTCCAGACTTTATATGTTCAATCCCTGGCCATGTCTGTCAGAGTTTATATGTTAAATCCCTGTCCGTCTCTCAGGAGTTTATATGTTCAATCCCAAACCCTGTCTGTCAGGAGTTTATACGTTCAATCCCTTTTCCTGTCTGTCAGAATTTATATGGTCAATGCCTGTGTCTGTCTGTCAAGTGTTTATATGTTCAATCCCATCCCTGTCTGTCAGAGTTTATATGTTCATTCCCTGTACCTGTCTGTCAGAGTTTATATGTTTAATCCCTGTCCTGTCTGTCAGGAGTATATATGTTCAATCCCTGTCTCCGTCTATCTGGAGTTTATATGTTCAATCCCTGTCCCTGCATGTCAGGAGATTAGATGTTGAAACCCTGTCTCTGTGTGTAAGGAGTTTACATGTTCAGTCCCTGTCCATGACTGTCAGGTGCTTATATGTTCAATCCCGGCCCCTGTCTGTCAGGAGTTTATATGTTCAATTACTGTCCCAGCCAGTCAGGTATTTATATGTTCAATCCCTGTCCATGTCTGTCAGAGTTTATATGTTAAGTCCCTGTCCATCTCTCAGGAGTTTATATGTTCAATCCCTGTCTCTGCCTGTCAGGTGTTTATATGTTCAATCCTTGTCCCTGTCTGTCAGAATTTATATGGTCAATGCCTGTGTCTGTCTGTCAGGTTTTTATATGTTCAATCCCATCCCTGTCTGTCAGAGTTTATATGTTCAATCCCTGTTCCTGTCTGTCAGAGTTTATATGTTCAATCCCTGTCCTGCCTGTCAGGTGTTTATATGTTCAATCCCTGTCCCTGTCTGTCAGAGTTTATATGTTCAATCCCTGTCCCTGTCTGTAAGGAGTTTATATGTTCAATCCATGTCCCTGTCTGTCAGCAGTTTATATGTTCAATCCCTGTTCCTGTCTGTCCGGAGTTTATATGTTCAATCCCTGTCCCCGTCCGTCAGGCGATTAAATGTTCAATTCCTGTCCTGTCTGTCAGGAGTTTATATGTTGAATCCCTGTCACTGTCTATGAGAGTTCATATATTCAATCCCTTTTCCTGTCTGTCAGAGTTTATATGTTCAATGCCTGTGTCTGTCTGCCACAGTTTATATGATCAATCCCTGTCCCTGTCTGTCAGAGTTTAAATGTTCAATCCCTTTTAATGTCTGTCAGAGTTTATACGTTTAATCCCTGTCGCTGTCTGTCAGGAGTTTATATGTTCAATCCCTGTCCCTGTCTGTCAGGAGTTTATACGTTCAATCCCTGTCCGTCTGTCAGGAGTTTATATGTTCAATCGCTGTCCGTCTGTCAGGAGTTTATATGTTCAATCCCTGTCTCTGTCTGTCAGGGGATTATATGTTGAATCCCTGTCCCTGTCTGTTAGGAGTCTATATGTTCAATCCCTGACTGTCTGTCAGGAGTTTATATGTTCAATCCCTGTCCCTGCATGTTAGGAGATTATATGTTCAAACCCTGTCTCTGTCTGTAAGAGTTTATATGTTCAATCCCTGTCCATGTCTGTCAGGTGCTTATATGTTAAATCCCTGTCCCTGCCTGTCAGGTCTTTATATGTTCAATCCCATCCCTGTTTGGCAGAGTTAATCTGTTTAATCCCTGTCCCTGTCTGTCAGAGTTTAATTGTTCAATCCCTGTCCTTGCATGTCAGGAGATTATATGTTTAAATACTGTCTCTGTCTGTAAGTAGTTTATATGTTCAATCACTGTCCCTGCCGGTCAGGTGTTTATATGTTCAAACCCGTCCCTGTCTGTCAGAGTTTATCTGTTCAATCCCTGTCCCTGTCTGACAGAGCATATATATTCAATCCCTGTCCTGTCTGTCAGGAATATATATGTTCAATCCCTCCCCTGCCTGTCAGGTGTATATATGTGCAATCCCTGTACTTGTCTGTCAGTGTTTATATGTTCAATCCCCGTCCCTCTCTGTCAGGATTTAATATGTTCAATCCATTTCCCTGTCTGTCAGGAGTCTATTTGATCACGCCCTGTGTCTGTCTGTCAGGAGTTTATATGTTCAATCCCCGTCCCTGTCTGTCAGGATTTAATATGTTCAATCCCTGTCCCTGTCTGTCAGGGGTTTATATGTTCAATCCGTTTCCCTGTCTTTCCGGGTTTTATATTTTCAATCACTGACCCTTTCTGTCAGGTGTTTTTCTGAATATACCCTGTTCTTGTTTGTCAGGTGTTTATATGAACATTCCCTGTCCTTGTCTGTCAGGTGTTTATATGTTCAATCACTGTTCCTGTCTGTCCGGAGTTTATATGTTCAATCTTTGTCCCCGTCTGTCAGGCGATTAAATGTTCAATCTCTGTCCCTGTATGTCAGAGTTTATATGTTCAATCCCTGTCCCTGTGTGTCAGGAATTTATATGTTCAATCCTTGTACCTGTCTGTCAGGTGTTTATATCTTTAATTCCTGTCCTGTTTGTCAGGAGTTTATATGTTCAATCCCTGTCACTGTCTGAGAGTTCATATGTTCAATCCCTTTTCCTGTCTGTCAGAGTTATTGTTCAATCCCTGTCCCTGTCTGTCAGAGTTTATATGTTCAATCCCTGTCCTGTCTGTCAGGAGTATATATGTTCAATCCCTGTCCTGTCTGTCAGGAGTTTATATGTTCGATCCCTGACTGTCTGTCAGGGGTTTATATGTTCAATCCCTGTCCCTGCATGTCAGGAGATTATATGTTCAAACCCTGTCTCTGTCTGTAAGGAGTTTATATGTTCAATCCCTGTCCATGTCTGTCAGGTGCTTATATGTTCAATCATTGTCCCTGCCTGTCAGGTGTTTATATGTTCAAACCGGTCCCTGTCTGTCAGAGTTTATCTGTTCAATCCCTGTCCCTGTCTGTCAGAGTTTATATGTTTAATCCCTGTCCTGTCTGTCAGGAGTATATATGTTCAATCCCTGCCCTGCCTGTCAGAGTTTATATGTTCAATCCATGTCCCTGTCTGTCAGCAGTTTATATGTTCAATCCCTGTCTCTGTCTGTCAGGGGATTATATGTTGAATCCCTGTCCCTGTCTGTTAGGAGTCTATATGTTCAATCCCTGACTGTCTGTCAGGAGTTTATATGTTCAATCCCTGTCCCTGCATGTTAGGAGATTATATGTTCAAACCCTGTCTCTGTCTGTAAGAGTTTATATGTTCAATCCCTGTCCATGTCTGTCAGGTGCTTATATGTTAAATCCCTGTCCCTGCCTGTCAGGTCTTTATATGTTCAATCCCATCCCTGTTTGGCAGAGTTAATCTGTTTAATCCCTGTCCCTGTCTGTCAGAGTTTAATTGTTCAATCCCTGTCCTTGCATGTCAGGAGATTATATGTTTAAATACTGTCTCTGTCTGTAAGTAGTTTATATGTTCAATCACTGTCCCTGCCTGTCAGGTGTTTATATGTTCAAACCCGTCCCTGTCTGTCAGAGTTTATCTGTTCAATCCCTGTCCCTGTCTGACAGAGCATATATATTCAATCCCTGTCCTGTCTGTCAGGAATATATATGTTCAATCCCTCCCCTGCCTGTCAGGTGTATATATGTGCAATCCCTGTACTTGTCTGTCAGTGTTTATATGTTCAATCCCCGTCCCTCTCTGTCAGGATTTAATATGTTCAATCCATTTCCCTGTCTGTCAGGAGTCTATTTGATCACGCCCTGTGTCTGTCTGTCAGGAGTTTATATGTTCAATCCCCGTCCCTGTCTGTCAGGATTTAATATGTTCAATCCCTGTCCCTGTCTGTCAGGGGTTTATATGTTCAATCCGTTTCCCTGTCTTTCCGGGTTTTATATTTTCAATCACTGACCCTTTCTGTCAGGTGTTTTTCTGAATATACCCTGTTCTTGTTTGTCAGGTGTTTATATGAACATTCCCTGTCCTTGTCTGTCAGGTGTTTATATGTTCAATCACTGTTCCTGTCTGTCCGGAGTTTATATGTTCAATCTTTGTCCCCGTCTGTCAGGCGATTAAATGTTCAATCTCTGTCCCTGTATGTCAGAGTTTATATGTTCAATCCCTGTCCCTGTGTGTCAGGAATTTATATGTTCAATCCTTGTACCTGTCTGTCAGGTGTTTATATCTTTAATTCCTGTCCTGTTTGTCAGGAGTTTATATGTTCAATCCCTGTCACTGTCTGTGAGAGTTCATATGTTCAATCCCTTTTCCTGTCTGTCAGAGTTATTGTTCAATCCCTGTCCCTGTCTGTCAGAGTTTATATGTTCAATCCCTGTCCTGTCTGTCAGGAGTATATATGTTCAATCCCTGTCCTGTCTGTCAGGAGTTTATATGTTCGATCCCTGACTGTCTGTCAGGGGTTTATATGTTCAATCCCTGTCCCTGCATGTCAGGAGATTATATGTTCAAACCCTGTCTCTGTCTGTAAGGAGTTTATATGTTCAATCCCTGTCCATGTCTGTCAGGTGCTTATATGTTCAATCATTGTCCTTGCCTGTCAGGTGTTTATATGTTCAAACCGGTCCCTGTCTGTCAGAGTTTATCTGTTCAATCCCTGTCCCTGTCTGTCAGAGTTTATATGTTTAATCCCTGTCCTGTCTGTCAGGAGTATATATGTTCAATCCCTGCCCTGCCTGTCAGAGTTTATATGTTCAATCCATGTCCCTGTCTGTCAGCAGTTTATATGTTCAATCCCTGTTCCTGTCTGTTTGGAGTTTATATGTTCAATCCCTGTCCCCGTCTGTCAGGCGATTAAATGTTCAATTCCTGTCCTGTCTGTCAGGAGTTTATATGTTGAATCCCTGTCACTGTCTATGAGAGTTCATATATTCAATCCCTTTTCCTGTCTGTCAGAGTTTATATGTTCAATGCCTGTGTCTGTCTGCCACAGTTTATATGATCAATCGCTGTCCCTGTCTGTCAGAGTTTAAATGTTCAATCCCTTTTAATGTCTGTCAGAGTTTATACGTTTAATCCCTGTCCCTGTCTGTAAGGAGTTTATATGTTCAATCCCTGTCCCTGTCTGTCAGGAGTTTATACGTTCAATCCCTGTCCGTCTGTCAGGAGTTTATATGTTCAATCGCTGTCCCTGCCTGTCAGGTGTTTATATGTTCAATCCCTGTCCCTGTCTGTCAGAGTTTATATGTTCAATCCCTGTCCGTCTGTCAGGAGTTTATATGTTCAATCCCTGTCTCTGTCTGTCAGGAGATTATATGTTGAATCCCTGTCCCTGTCTGTTAGGAGTCTATATGTTCAATCCCTGACTGTCTGTCAGGAGTTTATATGTTCAATCCCTGTCCCTGCATGTCAGGAGATTATATGTTCAATCCCTGTCACTGTCTGTCAGAGTTTATATGTTCAATCCCTGTTCCTGTCTGTCATAGTCTATCTGTTCAATCCCTGTCCCTGTCTGTCAGAATTTATATGTTCAATCCCTGTCCTGTCTGTCAGGAGTTTTTATGTCCAATCCCTCTCCCTGTCTGTGAGAGTTTATATACTCAGTCCTTGTCAATGTCTGTCAGAGTTTATATGTTCAATCCCTGCCGTATGTGTCAGCAGTTTATATGTTCAATCCCTGTCATGTCTGTCAGGATTTGATATGTCCAATCCCTGTCCCTGTCTGTCAGTGGATTATATGTTCAATCCCTGTCCCTGTCTGTCAGGAGTTTATATGTTCAATCCCTGTCCCTGTCTGTCAGGGGTTTATAGGTTCAATCCCTGTCACTGTGTGTGAGAGTTCATATGTTCAATCCCTGTCCCTGACTGTCAGGTGTTTTTCTGAACATACACTGTCCTTGTCTGTCAGGTGTTTATATGTTCAATCCCTGTTTCTGTCTGTTCGGAGTTTATATGTTCAATCCCTGTCCCCGTCTGTCAGGCGATTAAATGTTCAATTCCTGTCCTGTCTGTCAGGAGTTTATACGTTGAATCCCTGTCACTGTCTGTGAGAGTTCATATATTCAATCCCTTTTCCTGTCTGTCAGAGTTTATATGTTCAATGCCTGTGTCTGTCTGCCACAGTTTATATGATCAATCCCTGTCCCTGTCTGTCAGAGTTTAAATGTTCAATCCCTTTTAATGTCTGTCAGAGTTTATACGTTTAATCCCTGTCCCTGTCTGTAAGGAGTTTATATGTTCAATCCATGTCCCTGTCTGTCAGCAGTTTATATGTTCAATCCCTGTTCCTGTCTGTTTGGAGTTTATATGTTCAATCCCTGTCCCCGTCTGTCAGGCGATTAAATGTTCAATTCCTGTCCTGTCTGTCAGGAGTTTATATGTTGAATCCCTGTCACTGTCTGTCAGAGTTATATGTTCAATCCCTGTCCGTCTGTCAGGAGTTTATATGTTCAATCCCTGTCTCTGTCTGTCAGGAGATTATATGTTGAATCCCTGTCCCTGTCTGTTAGGAGTCTATATGTTCAATCCCCGACACTCTGTCAGGAGTTTATATGTTAAATCCCTGTCCCTGCATGTCAGGAGATTATATGTTCAAACCCTGTCTCTGTCTGTAAGAGTTTATATGTTCAATCCCTGTCCATGTCTGTCAGGTGCTTATATGTTCAATCCCTGTCCCTGCCTGTCAGGTCTTTATATGTTCAATCCCATCCCTGTTTGGCAGAGTTAATCTGTTTAATCCCTGTCCCTGTCTGTCAGAGTTTAATTGTTCAATCCCTGTCCTTGCATGTCAGGAGATTATATGTTTAAATACTGTCTCTGTCTGTAAGTAGTTTATATGTTCAATCACTGTCCCTGCCTGTCAGGTGTTTATATGTTCAAACCCGTCCCTGTCTGTCAGAGTTTATCTGTTCAATCCCTGTCCCTGTCTGACAGAGCATATATGTTCAATCCCTGTCCTGTCTGTCAGGAATATATATGTTCAATCCCTCCCCTGCCTGTCAGGTGTATATATGTTCAATCCCTGTACCTGTCTGTCAGTGTTTATATGTTGAATCCCCGTCCCTCTCTGTCAGGAATATGTTCAATCCATGTCCCTGTCTGTCAGGAGTTTATTTGATCACGCCCTGTGTCTGTCTGTCCGGAGTTTATATGTTCAATCTTTGTCCCTGTCTGTCGGGCGTTTAAGTGTTCAATCTCTGTCCCTGTATGTCAGAGTTTATATGTTCAATCCCTGTCCCTGTGTGTCAGGAATTTATATGTACAATCCTTGTACCTGTCTGTCAGGTGTTTATATCTTCAATTCCTGTCCTGTTTGTCAGGAGTTTATATGTTCAATCCCTGTCACTGTCTGTGAGAGTTCATATGTTCAATCCCTTTTCCTGTCTGTCAGAGTTAATGTTCAATCCTTGTCCCTGTCTGTCAGAGTTTATATGTTCAATCCCTGTCCTGTCTGTCAGGAGTATATATGTTCAATCCCTGTCCTGTCTGTCAGGAGTTTATATGTTCGATCCCTGACTGTCTGTCAGGAGTTTATATGTTCTTTCCCTGTCTCCGTCTGTCTGGAGTTTATATGTTCAATCCCTGTCCCTGCATGTCATGAGATTATATGTTCAAACCCTGTCTCTGTTTGTAAGGAGTTTATATGTTCAATCCCTGTCCATGTCTGTCAGGTGCTTATATGTTCAATCCCTGTCCCTGTCTGTCAGAGTTTGTATTTTCAAGTCCTGTCCCTGTCTGTCAGGATATTATATTTTCAATCCCTGTTCCTGTCTGTCAGAGTTTATATGTTCAGTCGCTGTCTCTGTCTGTCAGGAGTTTATACCTTCAATCCGTGCCCTATTTGTATGGAGTATATATGTTCAATCCCTTTCCTGCCTGTCAGCAGATTATATGTTCAATCCCTGTCACTGTCTGTCAGAGTCTATCTGTTCAATCCCTTTTAATGTCTGTCAGAGTTTATATGTTCAATCCATGTCCTGTCTGTCAGGAGTGTATATATTCAATCCCTCTCCTGCCTGTCCGGTTTTTATGTGTTCAATCCCTGTCCCTGTCTGTCAGCAGTTTATATGTTCAATTGCTATCCCTGTCTGTCAGGTGTCTATATGTTAAAACCCTGTCCCTGTCTGTAAGGAGATTATATGTTCAATCCCCATCCCTCTCTGTCAGCGTTTCTATGTTCAATTCCTGTCCCTGTCTGTCAGAGTTTAAATGTTCAATCCCTTTTAATGTCTGTCAGAGTTTATACGTTTAATCCCTGTCCCTGTCTGTAAGGAGTTTATATGTTCAATCCCTGTCCCTGTCTGTCAGGAGTTTATACGTTCAATCCCTGTCCGTCTGTCAGGAGTTTATATGTTCAATCGCTGTCCCTGCCTGTCAGGTGTTTATATGTTCAATCCCTGTCCCTGTCTGTCAGAGTTTATATGTTCAATCCCTGTCCGTCTGTCAGGAGTTTATATGTTCAATCCCTGTCTCTGTCTGTCAGGAGATTATATGTTGAATCCCTGTCCCTGTCTGTTAGGAGTCTATATGTTCAATCCCTGACTGTCTGTCAGGAGTTTATATGTTCAATCCCTGTCCCTGCATGTCAGGAGATTATATGTTCAATCCCTGTCACTGTCTGTCAGAGTTTATATGTTCAATCCCTGTTCCTGTCTGTCATAGTCTATCTGTTCAATCCCTGTCCCTGTCTGTCAGAATTTATATGTTCAATCCCTGTCCTGTCTGTCAGGAGTTTTTATGTCCAATCCCTCTCCCTGTCTGTGAGAGTTTATATACTCAGTCCTTGTCAATGTCTGTCAGAGTTTATATGTTCAATCCCTGCCGTATGTGTCGGCAGTTTATATGTTCAATCCCTGTCATGTCTGTCAGGATTTGATATGTCCAATCCCTGTCCCTGTCTGTCAGTGGATTATATGTTCAATCCCTGTCCCTGTCTGTCAGGAGTTTATATGTTCAATCCCTGTCCCTGTCTGTCAGGGGTTTATAGGTTCAATCCCTGTCACTGTGTGTGAGAGTTCATATGTTCAATCCCTGTCCCTGACTGTCAGGTGTTTTTCTGAACATACACTGTCCTTGTCTGTCAGGTGTTTATATGTTCAATCCCTGTTTCTGTCTGTTCGGAGTTTATATGTTCAATCCCTGTCCCCGTCTGTCAGGCGATTAAATGTTCAATTCCTGTCCTGTCTGTCAGGAGTTTATACGTTGAATCCCTGTCACTGTCTGTGAGAGTTCATATATTCAATCCCTTTTCCTGTCTGTCAGAGTTTATATGTTCAATGCCTGTGTCTGTCTGCCACAGTTTATATGATCAATCCCTGTCCCTGTCTGTCAGAGTTTAAATGTTCAATCCCTTTTAATGTCTGTCAGAGTTTATACGTTTAATCCCTGTCCCTGTCTGTAAGGAGTTTATATGTTCAATCCATGTCCCTGTCTGTCAGCAGTTTATATGTTCAATCCCTGTTCCTGTCTGTTTGGAGTTTATATGTTCAATCCCTGTCCCCGTCTGTCAGGCGATTAAATGTTCAATTCCTGTCCTGTCTGTCAGGAGTTTATATGTTGAATCCCTGTCACTGTCTGTCAGAGTTATATGTTCAATCCCTGTCCGTCTGTCAGGAGTTTATATGTTCAATCCCTGTCTCTGTCTGTCAGGAGATTATATGTTGAATCCCTGTCCCTGTCTGTTAGGAGTCTATATGTTCAATCCCCGACACTCTGTCAGGAGTTTATATGTTAAATCCCTGTCCCTGCATGTCAGGAGATTATATGTTCAAACCCTGTCTCTGTCTGTAAGAGTTTATATGTTCAATCCCTGTCCATGTCTGTCAGGTGCTTATATGTTCAATCCCTGTCCCTGCCTGTCAGGTCTTTATATGTTCAATCCCATCCCTGTTTGGCAGAGTTAATCTGTTTAATCCCTGTCCCTGTCTGTCAGAGTTTAATTGTTCAATCCCTGTCCTTGCATGTCAGGAGATTATATGTTTAAATACTGTCTCTGTCTGTAAGTAGTTTATATGTTCAATCACTGTCCCTGCCTGTCAGGTGTTTATATGTTCAAACCCGTCCCTGTCTGTCAGAGTTTATCTGTTCAATCCCTGTCCCTGTCTGACAGAGCATATATGTTCAATCCCTGTCCTGTCTGTCAGGAATATATATGTTCAATCCCTCCCCTGCCTGTCAGGTGTATATATGTTCAATCCCTGTACCTGTCTGTCAGTGTTTATATGTTGAATCCCCGTCCCTCTCTGTCAGGAATATGTTCAATCCATGTCCCTGTCTGTCAGGAGTTTATTTGATCACGCCCTGTGTCTGTCTGTCCGGAGTTTATATGTTCAATCTTTGTCCCTGTCTGTCGGGCGTTTAAGTGTTCAATCTCTGTCCCTGTATGTCAGAGTTTATATGTTCAATCCCTGTCCCTGTGTGTCAGGAATTTATATGTACAATCCTTGTACCTGTCTGTCAGGTGTTTATATCTTCAATTCCTGTCCTGTTTGTCAGGAGTTTATATGTTCAATCCCTGTCACTGTCTGTGAGAGTTCATATGTTCAATCCCTTTTCCTGTCTGTCAGAGTTAATGTTCAATCCTTGTCCCTGTCTGTCAGAGTTTATATGTTCAATCCCTGTCCTGTCTGTCAGGAGTATATATGTTCAATCCCTGTCCTGTCTGTCAGGAGTTTATATGTTCGATCCCTGACTGTCTGTCAGGAGTTTATATGTTCTTTCCCTGTCTCCGTCTGTCTGGAGTTTATATGTTCAATCCCTGTCCCTGCATGTCATGAGATTATATGTTCAAACCCTGTCTCTGTTTGTAAGGAGTTTATATGTTCAATCCCTGTCCATGTCTGTCAGGTGCTTATATGTTCAATCCCTGTCCCTGTCTGTCAGAGTTTGTATTTTCAAGTCCTGTCCCTGTCTGTCAGGATATTATATTTTCAATCCCTGTTCCTGTCTGTCGGAGTTTATATGTTCAGTCGCTGTCTCTGTCTGTCAGGAGTTTATACCTTCAATCCGTGCCCTATTTGTATGGAGTATATATGTTCAATCCCTTTCCTGCCTGTCAGCAGATTATATGTTCAATCCCTGTCACTGTCTGTCAGAGTCTATCTGTTCAATCCCTTTTAATGTCTGTCAGAGTTTATATGTTCAATCCATGTCCTGTCTGTCAGGAGTGTATATATTCAATCCCTCTCCTGCCTGTCCGGTTTTTATGTGTTCAATCCCTGTCCCTGTCTGTCAGCAGTTTATATGTTCAATTGCTATCCCTGTCTGTCAGGTGTCTATATGTTAAAACCCTGTCCCTGTCTGTAAGGAGATTATATGTTCAATCCCCATCCCTCTCTGTCAGCGTTTCTATGTTCAATTCCTGTCACTGTCTGTCAGGAGTTTATATGTTGAATTCCTTTTGCTGTCTGTCAGAATTTATATGTTCAATGCCTGTGTCTGTCTGTCAGGAGTTTACATGTTCAATGCCTGTCCCTGTCTGTCAGGAGTTTATATGTTCGATCCCTGACTGTCTGTCAGGAGTTTATATGTTCAATCCCTGTCCCTGCCTGTCAGGAGTTTAAATGCTAAATCCCAGTCCCTGTCCGTCAGGAGTTTATATGTTCAATCCCCGTCCCTGTCTGTCAGGATTTAATATGTTCAATCCCTGTCCCTGTCTGTCAGGGGTTTATATGTTGAATCCGTGTCCCTGTCTTTCCGGGTTTTATATTTTCAATCACTGTCCCTTTCTGTCAGGTGTTTTTCTGAATATAACCTGTCCTTGTTTGTCAGGTGTTTATATGAAAATTCCCTGTCCTTGTCTGTCAGGTGTTTATATGTTCAATCACTGTTCCGGTCTGTCCGGAGTTTATATGTTCAATCTTTGTCCCTGTCTGTCAGGCGATTAAATGTTCAATCTCTGTCCCTGTATGTCAGAGTTTATATGTTCAATCCCTGTCCCTGTGTGTCAGGAATTTATATGTTCAATCCTTGTACATGTCTGTCAGGTGTTTATATCTTCAATTCCTGTCCTGTTTGTCAGGAGTTTATATGTTCTATCCCTGTCACTATCTGTGAGAGTTCATATGTTCAATCCCTTTTCCTGTCTGTCAAAGTTAATGTTCAATCCCTGTCCCTGTCTGTCAGAGTTTATATGTTCAATCCCTGTCCTGTCTGTCAGGAGTATATATGTTCAATCCCTGTCCTGTCTGTCAGGAGTTTATATGTTCAAACCCTGTCTCTGTCTGTAAGTAGTTTATATGTTCAATCCCTGTCCATGTCTGTCAGGTGTTTATATGTTCAATCATTGTCCCTGCCTGTCAGGTGTTTATATGTTCAAACCGGTCCCTGTCTGTCAGAGTTTATATGTTCAATCCTAGTCCCTGTCTGTCAGGAGTTTATATGTTTAATCCCTGTCCCTGCCTGTCAGGAGTTAATATGTTCAATCCCTGTCCCTGTCTGTCAGCAGTTTATATGTTCAATTCCTATCCCTGTCTGTCAGGTGTCTATATGTTAAATCCCTGTCCCTGTCTGTAAGGAGATTATATGTTCAATCCCCGTCCCTCTCTGTCAGTGTTTATATGTTCAATTCCTGTCACTGTCTGTGAGAGTTCATATGTTGAATTCCTTTTGCTGTCTGTCAGAATTTATATGTTCAATCCCTGTCCTGTCTGTCAGGAGTATATATGTTCAATCCCTGTCCTGTCTGTCAGGAGTTTATATGTTCGATCCCTGACTGTCTGTCAGGGGTTTATATGTTCAATCCCTGTCCCTGCATGTCAGGAGATTATATGTTCAAACCCTGTCTCTGTCTGTAAGGAGTTTATATGTTCAATCCCTGTCCATGTCTGTCAGGTGCTTATATGTTCAATCATTGTCCCTGCCTGTCAGGTGTTTATATGTTCAAACCAGTCCCTGTCTGTCAGAGTTTATCTGTTCAATCCCTGTCCCTGCTGTCAGAGTTTATATGTTTAATCCCTGTCCTGTCTGTCAGGAGTATATATGTTCAATCCCTGTCCTGTCTGTGAGGAGTTTATATGTTTGATCCCTGACTGTCTGTCAGGAGTTTATATGTTCATTCCCTGTCTCCGTCTGTCTGGAGTTTATATGTTGAATCTCTGTCCCTGCATGTCAGGAGATTATATGTTCAAACCCTGTCTCTGTTTGTAAGGAGTTTATATGTTCAATCCCTGTCCATGTCTGTCAGGTGCTTATATGTTCAATCCCTGTCCCCGTCTGTCAGAGTTTATATTTTCAATTCCTGTCCCTGTCTGTCAGGATATTATATTTTCAATCCCTGTTCCTGTCTGTCAGAGTTTATATGTTCAGTCATTGTCTCTGTCTGTCAGGAGTTTATATGTTCAATCCATGTCCCTGTCTGTCAGCAGTTTATATGTTCAAATCCTGTCCCTCTCTGTCAGAGTTTAATGATCAATCCCTGTCCCTGTCTGTCAGAGTTTAAGTGTTCAATCCATTTTAATGTCTGTCAGAGTTTATATGTTCAATGCCAGTCCCTGTCTGTCAGGAGTTTATATGTTCGATCCCTGACTATCTATCAGGAATTTATATGTTCATTCCCTGTCTCCGTCTGTCTGGATCTTATATGTTCAATCCCTGTCCCCGTCTGTCAGAGTTTATATGTTCAATCCCTGTCCCTGCATGTCAGGTGTTTATATGTTCAATCCCGTCTCTGTCTGTCAGAGTTTATCTGTTCAATCCCTGTCCGGTCTGTCAGAGTTTATATGTTCAATCCCTGTCCCTGTTTCAGAGTTTATAGGTTCAATTCCTGTCCTGTCTGTCAGGTGTATATATGTTCAATCCCTGTCCCTGTCTGTCTGGTGTGTATATGTTCAATCCCTGACTGTCTGTCAGGAGTTTATATTTTCAATCCCTTTGCCTGCATGTCAGGAGATTTTATGTTCAAATCCTGTCTCTGTCTGTAAGGAATTTATATGTTGAATCCCTCCCCTGCCTGTCAGGTGTTTATATGTTCAATCCCTCTACCTGTCTGTCAGAGTTTATATGTTCAATCCCCGTCCCTGTCTGTCAGGATTTAATATGTTCAATCCATGTCCCTGTCTTTCAGGAGTTTATTTGATCACGCCCTTTCTCTGTCTGTCAGGAGTTTATATGTTCAATCCCCGTCCCTGTCTGTCAGGATTTAATATGTTCAATCCCTGTCCCTGTCTGTCAGGGGTTTATATGTTCAATCCGTGTCCCTGTCTTTCAGGGTTTTATATGTTCAATCCCTGTCCCTTTCTGTCAGGTGTTTTTCTGAATATACCCTGTCCTTGTTTGTCAGGTGTTTATATTAACATTCCCAGTCCTTGTCTGTCAGGTGTTTATATGTTCAATCAATGTGCCTGTCTGTCCGGAGTTTATATGTTCAATCTTTGTCCCCGTCTGTCAGGCGATTAAATGTTCAATCTCTGTCCCTGTATGTCAGAGTTAATCTGTTCAATCCCTGTCCCTGTCTGTCAGAGTTTATATGTTCAATCCCTGTCCTTGCATGTCAGGAGATTATATGTTTAAATACTGTCTCTGTCTGTAAGTATTTTATATGTTCAATCACTGTCCCTGCCGGTCAGGTGTTTATATGTTCAAACCCGTCCCTGTCTGTCAGAGATTATGTGTTCAATCCCTGTCCCTGTCTGACAGAGCATATATGTTCAATCCCTGTGCTGTCTGTCAGGAGTATATATGTTGAATCCCTCCCCTGCCTGTCAGGTGTTTATATGTTCAATCCCTCTACCTGTCTGTCAGAGTTTATATGTTCAATCCCTGTCCCTGTCTGTCAGGATTTAATATGTTCATTCCATGTCCCTGTCTGTCAGGAATTTATTTGATCACGCCCTGTCTCTGTCTGTCAGAAGTTTATATGTTCAATCCCTGTCCCTGTCTGTCAGGATTTAATATGTTCAACCTCTGTCACTGTCTGTCAGGGGTTTATATGTTCAATCCGTGTCCCTGTCTTTCAGGGTTTTATATGTTCAATCACTGTCCCTTTCTGTCAGGTGTTTTTCAGAATATACCCTGTCCTTGTTTGTCAGGTGTTTATATGAACATTCCCTGTCCTTGTCTGTCAGGTGTTTATATGTTCCATCAATGTTCCTGTCTGTCCGGAGTTTATATGTTCAATCTTTGTCCCGTCTGTCAGGCGATTAAATGTTCAGTCTCTGTCCCTGTATGTCAGAGTTTATATGTTCAATCCCTGTCCCTGTGTGTCAGGAATTTATATGTTCAATCCCTGTCCTGTCTGTCAGGAGTATATATGTTCATTCACTGTCCCTGTCTGTCAGGAGTTTATATGTTTAATCCCTGTTCCTACCTGTCAGGAGTTAATATGTTCAATCCCTGTCCCTGTCTGAGAGCAGTTTATATGTTCATTTCCTATCCCTGTCTGTCAGGTGTCTATATGTTAAATCCCTGTCCCTGTCTGTGAGGAGATTATTTGTTCAATCCCAGTCCCTCTCTGTCAGCGTTTCTATGTTCAATTCCTGTCACTGTCTGTAAGAGTTCATATGTTGAATTCCTTTTGCTGTCTGTCAGAATTTATATGTTCAATGCCTGTGTCTGTCTGTCAGGAGTTTATATGTTCAATGCCTGTCCTTGTCTGTCAGGAGTTTATATGTTCAATCCCTCCCCTGCCTGTCAGGTGTATATATATTCAATCCCTGTACCTGTCTGTCAGTGTTTATATGTTGAATCCCCGTCCCTCTCTGTCAGGATTTAATATGTTCAATCCATGTCCCTGTCTGTCAGGAGTTTATTTGATCACGCCCTGTGTCTGTCTGTCCGGAGTTTATATGTTCAATCTTTGTCCCTGTCTGTCAGGCGTTTAAATGTTCAATCTCTGTCCCTGTATGTCAGAGTTTATATGTTCAATCCCTGTCCCTGTGTGTCAGGAATTTATATGTTCAATCCTTGTACCTGTCTGTCAGGTGTTTATATCTTCAATTCCTGTCCTGTTTGTCAGGAGTTTATATGTTCAATCCCTGTCACTGTCTGTGAGAGTTCATATGTTCAATCCCTTTTCCTGTCTGTCAGAGTTAATGTTCAATCCCTGTCCCTGTCTGTCAGAGTTTATATGTTCAATCCCTGTCCTGTCTGTCAGGAGTATATATGTTCAATCCCTGTCCTGTCTGTCAGGAGTTTATATGTTCGATCCCTGACTGTCTGTCAGGAGTTTATATGTTCTTTCCCTGTCTCCGTCTGTCTGGAGTTTATATGTTCAATCCCTGTCCCTGCATGTCATGAGATTATATGTTCAAACCCTGTCTCTGTTTGTAAGGAGTTTATATGTTCAATCCCTGTCCATGTCTGTCAGGTGCTTATATGTTCAATCCCTGTCCCCGTCTGACAGAGTTTATATTTTCAAGTCCTGTCCCTGTCTGTCAGGATATTATATTTTCAATCCCTGTTTCTGTCTGTCAGAGTTTATATGTTCAGTCGCTGTCTCTGTCTGTCAGGAGTTTATACCTTCAATCCGTGCCCTATTTGTATGGAGTATATATGTTCAATCCCTGTCCTGCCTGTCAGCGGATTATATGTTCAATCCCTGTCACTGTCTGTCAGAGATTATATGATCAATCCCTGTCCCTGTCTGTCAGAGTCTATCTGTTCAATCCCTTTTAATGTCTGTCAGAGTTTATATGTTCAATCCATGTCCTGTCTGTCAGGAGTGTATATATTCAATCCCTCTCCTGCCTGTCAGGTTTTTATATATTCAATCCCTGTCCCTGTCTGTCAGCAGTTTATATGTTCAATTGCTATCCCTGTCTGTCAGGTGTCTATATGTTAAATCCCTGTCCCTGTCTGTAAGGAGATTATATGTTCAATCCCCATCCCTCTCTGTCAGCGTTTCTATGTTCAATTCCTGTCACTGTCTGTCAGGAGTTTATATGTTGAATTCCTTTTGCTGTCTGTCAGAATTTATATGTTCAATGCCTGTGTCTGTCTGTCAGGAGTTTACATGTTCAATGCCTGTCCCTGTCTGTCAGGAGTTTATATGTTCAGCCCCTGTCTCTGTCTGTCAGGAGTTTATATGTTCAATCCCTGTCCCTGCATGTCAGGAGTTTAAATGCTAAATCCCAGTCCCTGTCCGTCAGGAGTTTATATGTTCAATCCCCGTCCCTGTCTGTCAGGATTTAATATGTTCAATCCCTGTCCCTGTCTGTCAGGGGTTTATATGTTCAATCCGTGTCCCTGTCTTTCCGGGTTTTATATTTTCAATCACTGTCCCTTTCTGTCAGGTGTTTTTCTGAATATAACCTGTCCTTGTTTGTCAGGTGTTTATATGAACATTCCCTGTCCTTGTCTGTCAGGTGTTTATATGTTCTATCACTGTTCCTGTCTGTCCGGAGTTTATATGTTCAATCTTTGTCCCTGTCTGTCAGGCGATTAAATGTTCAATCTCTGTCCCTGTATGTCAGAGTTTATATGTTCAATCCCTGTCCCTGTGTGTCAGGAATTTATAAGTTCAATCCTTGTACATGTCTGTCAGGTGTTTATATCTTCAATTCCTGTCCTGTTTGTCAGGAGTTTATATGTTCTATCCCTGTCACTATTTTTGAGAGTTCATATGTTCAATCCCTTTTCCTGTCTGTCAGAGTTAATGTTCAATCCCTGTCCCTGTCTGTCAGAGTTTATATGTTCAATCCCTGTCCTGTCTGTCAGGAGTATATATGTTCAATCTCTGTCCTGTCTGTCTGGAGTTTATATGTTCAATCCCTGTCCCTGCATGTCAGGAGATTAGATGTTGAAACCCTGTCTCTGTCTGTAAGGAGTTTACATGTTCAATCCCTGTCCATGACTGTCAGGTGCTTATATGTTCAATCCCTGTCCCTGTCTGTCAGAGTTTATATGTTCAATCCCTGTCCTGTCTGTCAGGAGTGTATATGTTCAGTCCCTGTCCCTGTCTGTCAGAGTTTATATTTTCAATATCTGTCCTGCCTGTCAGAGTTTATATGTTCAATCCCTGACCCTGTCTGTCAGGAGTTTATATGTTCAATCCCTGTCCCTGCATGTCAGGAGATTAGATGTTGAAACCCTGTCTCTGTCTGTAAGGAGTTTACATGTTCAATCCCTGTCCATGACTGTCATGTGCTTATATGTTCAATCCCTGTCCCTGTCTGTCAGGAGTGTATATGTTCAGTCCCTGTCCCTGTCTGTCAGAGTTTATATTTTCAATATCTGTCCTGCCAGTCAGAGTTTATATGTTCAATCCCTGACCCTGTCTGTCAGGAGTTTATATGTTTAATCCCTGTCCCCGTCTGTCAGGAGTACATATGTTTAATCCCTGTCCTGTCTGCCAAGAGTTTATATGTTCAATCCCTGACAGTCTGTTAGGAGTTTATATGTTCAATCCCTGTCTCTGTCTTTCAGGAGTTTATATGTTCAATCCCTGTCCCTGCCTGTCAGGAGTTTAAATGTTAAATTCCTGTCCCTGTCCGTCAGGAGTTTAAACGTTCAATCCCTGTCCGTCTGTCAGGAGTTTATATGTTCAATCTCTGTCGCTGTCTGTCAGAAATTTATATGTTCAATCACTGTCCCTGTCTGTCAGAGTTTATATGTTCAATCCCTGTCCCTGCGTGTCAGGAGCTTATATGTTCAATACCTGTCCTGTCTGTCAGGAGTTTATATGTTGAATCTCTGTCACTGTCTGTGAGAGTTCATATATTCAATCCCTTTTCCTGTCTGTCAGAGTTTATATGTTCAATGCCTGTGTCTGTCTGCCACAGTTTATATGATCAATCGCTGTCCCTGTCTGTCAGAGTTTAAATGTTCAATCCCTTTTAATGTCTGTCAGAGTTTATACGTTTAATCCCTGTCCCTGTCTGTCAGGCGTTTATATGTTCAATCCCTGTCCCTGTCTGTCAGGAGTTTATATGTTCAATCCATGTCCCTGTCTGTCAGGTGTCTATATGTTAAATCCCTGTCCCTGTCTGTAAGGAGATTATATGTTCAATCCCCGTCCCTGTCAGTCAGAGTTTATATGTTCAATTCCTGTCACTGTCTGTGAGAGTTCATATGTTCAATCCCTTTTCCTGTCTGTCAGAGTTTAAATGTTCAATGCCTGTGTCTGTCTGTCTGGAGTTTATATATTCAATGCCTGGCCCTGTCTGTCAGGAATTTATATGTTCAATCCCTGTCCCTGTCTGTCAGGTGTTTATATGTTCAATTCCTGTCCTTGTCTGTCAGAGTTTATACGTTCAATCCCTGTCCGTCTGTCAGAAGTTTGTATGTTCAATCCCTGTCCCGTCTGTCAGTAGTTTAAATGTTCAATTCCTGTCCCTGCCTGTCAGGTGTTTATATGTTCAGTTCCGTCCCTGTCTGTCAGAGTTTATCTGTTCAATCCCTGTCCCTGTCTTTCAGAGTTTATATGTTTAATCCCTGTCCTGTCTATCAGGAGTATATATGTTCAATCCCTGTCCGGTCTGTCAGGAGTTTTTATGTTCAATTCCTGTCCCTGTCTGTGAGAGTTTATATACTCAATCCTTGTCAATGTCTGTCAGAGTTTATATGCTCAATCTCTGCCCCATGTGTCGGCAGTTTATATGTTCAATCCCTGTCATGTCTGTCAGGATTTGATATGTTCAATCTCTGTCCCTGTCTGTTAGGGGATTATATGTTCAATCCCTGTTCCTGTCTGTCAGAGTTTATATGTTCAATCCCTGTCTGGTCTGTCAGGAGTATATATGCTCAATCCCTGTCCTGTCTGTCTGGAGTTTATATGTTCAATCCCTGTCCCCGTCTGTCAGGCGATTAAATGTTCAATCTCTGTCCCTGTATGTCAGAGTTTATATGTTCAATCCCTGTCCGTGTCTGTCAGAATTTAATATGTTCAATCCTGTCCCTGTCTGTCAGGGGTTTATAGGTTCAATCCCTGTCACTGTCTGTGAGAGTTCATATGTTCAATACCTGTCCCTGTCTGTCAGGTGTGTTTATATGTTCAATCCCTGTTCCTGTCTGTCCGGAGTTTATATGTTCAATCACTGTCCCCGTCTGTCAGGCGATTAAATGTTCAATCTCTGTCCCTGTATGTCAGAGTTTATATGTTCAATCCCAGTTCCTGTGTGTCAGGAATTTAGATGTTCAACCCCTGTCCCCGTCTGTCAGGAGTTTATATGTTGAATCCCTGTCACTGTCTGTGAGAGTTCATATATTCAATCCCTTTTCCTGTCTGTCAGAGTTTATATGTTCAATGCCTGTGTCTGTCTGCCACAGTTTATACGATCAATCCCTGTCCTTGCATGTCAGGAGATTATATGTTCAAACACTGTCTCTGTTTGTAAGGAGTTCATATGTTCAATCCCTGTGCATGTCTGTCAGGTGCTTATATGTTCAATCCCTGTCCCCGTCTGTCAGGAGTTTAAATGTTCAATCCCTGTCCCTGTCTGTCAGAGTTCATATGTTCAATCCCTGTCCTGTCTGTCAGGAGTTTATATGTTCAATTCCTGTCCTTGTCTGTCAGGTGTTTATATGTTCAATCCCTGTTCCTGTCTGTCCAGGGTTTGTATGTTCAATCCCTGTCCCCGTCTGTCAGGCGATTATATGTTCAATCTCTGTCCCTGTATGTCAGAGTTGATATGTTCAATCCCTGTCCCTGTCTGTCAGGAGTTTATATGTTCTATTCCTGTCCTGTCTGTCTGGAGTTTATATGTTCAATCCCTGTCCCAGCCTGTCAGGTGTTTAAATGTTAAATCCCAGTCCCTGTCTGTCAGTGTTTATATCGTCAATCCCTGCCCCATTTTTCCAGACTTTATATGTTCAATCCCTGGCCATGTCTGTCAGAGTTTATATGTTAAATCCCTGTCCGTCTCTCAGGAGTTTATATGTTCAATCCCAAACCCTGTCTGTCAGGAGTTTATACGTTCAATCCCTTTTCCTGTCTGTCAGAATTTATATGGTCAATGCCTGTGTCTGTCTGTCAAGTGTTTATATGTTCAATCCCATCCCTGTCTGTCAGAGTTTATATGTTCATTCCCTGTACCTGTCTGTCAGAGTTTATATGTTTAATCCCTGTCCTGTCTGTCAGGAGTATATATGTTCAATCCCTGTCTCCGTCTATCTGGAGTTTATATGTTCAATCCCTGTCCCTGCATGTCAGGAGATTAGATGTTGAAACCCTGTCTCTGTGTGTAAGGAGTTTACATGTTCAGTCCCTGTCCATGACTGTCAGGTGCTTATATGTTCAATCCCGGCCCCTGTCTGTCAGGAGTTTATATGTTCAATTACTGTCCCAGCCAGTCAGGTGTTTATATGTTCAATCCCTGTCCATGTCTGTCAGAGTTTATATGTTAAGTCCCTGTCCATCTCTCAGGAGTTTATATGTTCAATCCCTGTCTCTGCCTGTCAGGTGTTTATATGTTCAATCCTTGTCCCTGTCTGTCAGAATTTATATGGTCAATGCCTGTGTCTGTCTGTCAGGTTTTTATATGTTCAATCCCATCCCTGTCTGTCAGAGTTTATATGTTCAATCCCTGTTCCTGTCTGTCAGAGTTTATATGTTCAATCCCTGTCCTGCCTGTCAGGTGTTTATATGTTCAATCCCTGTCCCTGTCTGTCAGAGTTTATATGTTCAATCCCTGTCCCTGTCTGTAAGGAGTTTATATGTTCAATCCATGTCCCTGTCTGTCAGCAGTTTATATGTTCAATCCCTGTTCCTGTCTGTCCGGAGTTTATATGTTCAATCCCTGTCCCCGTCCGTCAGGCGATTAAATGTTCAATTCCTGTCCTGTCTGTCAGGAGTTTATATGTTGAATCCCTGTCACTGTCTATGAGAGTTCATATATTCAATCCCTTTTCCTGTCTGTCAGAGTTTATATGTTCAATGCCTGTGTCTGTCTGCCACAGTTTATATGATCAATCCCTGTCCCTGTCTGTCAGAGTTTAAATGTTCAATCCCTTTTAATGTCTGTCAGAGTTTATATGTTTAATCCCTGTCGCTGTCTGTCAGGAGTTTATATGTTCAATCCCTGTCCCTGTCTGTCAGGAGTTTATACGTTCAATCCCTGTCCGTCTGTCAGGAGTTTATATGTTCAATCGCTGTCCGTCTGTCAGGAGTTTATATGTTCAATCCCTGTCTCTGTCTGTCAGGGGATTATATGTTGAATCCCTGTCCCTGTCTGTTAGGAGTCTATATGTTCAATCCCTGACTGTCTGTCAGGAGTTTATATGTTCAATCCCTGTCCCTGCATGTTAGGAGATTATATGTTCAAACCCTGTCTCTGTCTGTAAGAGTTTATATGTTCAATCCCTGTCCATGTCTGTCAGGTGCTTATATGTTAAATCCCTGTCCCTGCCTGTCAGGTCTTTATATGTTCAATCCCATCCCTGTTTGGCAGAGTTAATCTGTTTAATCCCTGTCCCTGTCTGTCAGAGTTTAATTGTTCAATCCCTGTCCTTGCATGTCAGGAGATTATATGTTTAAATACTGTCTCTGTCTGTAAGTAGTTTATATGTTCAATCACTGTCCCTGCCTGTCAGGTGTTTATATGTTCAAACCCGTCCCTGTCTGTCAGAGTTTATCTGTTCAATCCCTGTCCCTGTCTGACAGAGCATATATATTCAATCCCTGTCCTGTCTGTCAGGAATATATATGTTCAATCCCTCCCCTGCCTGTCAGGTGTATATATGTGCAATCCCTGTACTTGTCTGTCAGTGTTTATATGTTCAATCCCCGTCCCTCTCTGTCAGGATTTAATATGTTCAATCCATTTCCCTGTCTGTCAGGAGTCTATTTGATCACGCCCTGTGTCTGTCTGTCAGGAGTTTATATGTTCAATCCCCGTCCCTGTCTGTCAGGATTTAATATGTTCAATCCCTGTCCCTGTCTGTCAGGGGTTTATATGTTCAATCCGTTTCCCTGTCTTTCCGGGTTTTATATTTTCAATCACTGACCCTTTCTGTCAGGTGTTTTTCTGAATATACCCTGTTCTTGTTTGTCAGGTGTTTATATGAACATTCCCTGTCCTTGTCTGTCAGGTGTTTATATGTTCAATCACTGTTCCTGTCTGTCCGGAGTTTATATGTTCAATCTTTGTCCCCGTCTGTCAGGCGATTAAATGTTCAATCTCTGTCCCTGTATGTCAGAGTTTATATGTTCAATCCCTGTCCCTGTGTGTCAGGAATTTATATGTTCAATCCTTGTACCTGTCTGTCAGGTGTTTATATCTTTAATTCCTGTCCTGTTTGTCAGGAGTTTATATGTTCAATCCCTGTCACTGTCTGAGAGTTCATATGTTCAATCCCTTTTCCTGTCTGTCAGAGTTATTGTTCAATCCCTGTCCCTGTCTGTCAGAGTTTATATGTTCAATCCCTGTCCTGTCTGTCAGGAGTATATATGTTCAATCCCTGTCCTGTCTGTCAGGAGTTTATATGTTCGATCCCTGACTGTCTGTCAGGGGTTTATATGTTCAATCCCTGTCCCTGCATGTCAGGAGATTATATGTTCAAACCCTGTCTCTGTCTGTAAGGAGTTTATATGTTCAATCCCTGTCCATGTCTGTCAGGTGCTTATATGTTCAATCATTGTCCCTGCCTGTCAGGTGTTTATATGTTCAAACCGGTCCCTGTCTGTCAGAGTTTATCTGTTCAATCCCTGTCCCTGTCTGTCAGAGTTTATATGTTTAATCCCTGTCCTGTCTGTCAGGAGTATATATGTTCAATCCCTGCCCTGCCTGTCAGAGTTTATATGTTCAATCCATGTCCCTGTCTGTCAGCAGTTTATATGTTCAATCCCTGTCTCTGTCTGTCAGGGGATTATATGTTGAATCCCTGTCCCTGTCTGTTAGGAGTCTATATGTTCAATCCCTGACTGTCTGTCAGGAGTTTATATGTTCAATCCCTGTCCCTGCATGTTAGGAGATTATATGTTCAAACCCTGTCTCTGTCTGTAAGAGTTTATATGTTCAATCCCTGTCCATGTCTGTCAGGTGCTTATATGTTAAATCCCTGTCCCTGCCTGTCAGGTCTTTATATGTTCAATCCCATCCCTGTTTGGCAGAGTTAATCTGTTTAATCCCTGTCCCTGTCTGTCAGAGTTTAATTGTTCAATCCCTGTCCTTGCATGTCAGGAGATTATATGTTTAAATACTGTCTCTGTCTGTAAGTAGTTTATATGTTCAATCACTGTCCCTGCCTGTCAGGTGTTTATATGTTCAAACCCGTCCCTGTCTGTCAGAGTTTATCTGTTCAATCCCTGTCCCTGTCTGACAGAGCATATATATTCAATCCCTGTCCTGTCTGTCAGGAATATATATGTTCAATCCCTCCCCTGCCTGTCAGGTGTATATATGTGCAATCCCTGTACTTGTCTGTCAGTGTTTATATGTTCAATCCCCGTCCCTCTCTGTCAGGATTTAATATGTTCAATCCATTTCCCTGTCTGTCAGGAGTCTATTTGATCACGCCCTGTGTCTGTCTGTCAGGAGTTTATATGTTCAATCCCCGTCCCTGTCTGTCAGGATTTAATATGTTCAATCCCTGTCCCTGTCTGTCAGGGGTTTATATGTTCAATCCGTTTCCCTGTCTTTCCGGGTTTTATATTTTCAATCACTGACCCTTTCTGTCAGGTGTTTTTCTGAATATACCCTGTTCTTGTTTGTCAGGTGTTTATATGAACATTCCCTGTCCTTGTCTGTCAGGTGTTTATATGTTCAATCACTGTTCCTGTCTGTCCGGAGTTTATATGTTCAATCTTTGTCCCCGTCTGTCAGGCGATTAAATGTTCAATCTCTGTCCCTGTATGTCAGAGTTTATATGTTCAATCCCTGTCCCTGTGTGTCAGGAATTTATATGTTCAATCCTTGTACCTGTCTGTCAGGTGTTTATATCTTTAATTCCTGTCCTGTTTGTCAGGAGTTTATATGTTCAATCCCTGTCACTGTCTGTGAGAGTTCATATGTTCAATCCCTTTTCCTGTCTGTCAGAGTTATTGTTCAATCCCTGTCCCTGTCTGTCAGAGTTTATATGTTCAATCCCTGTCCTGTCTGTCAGGAGTATATATGTTCAATCCCTGTCCTGTCTGTCAGGAGTTTATATGTTCGATCCCTGACTGTCTGTCAGGGGTTTATATGTTCAATCCCTGTCCCTGCATGTCAGGAGATTATATGTTCAAACCCTGTCTCTGTCTGTAAGGAGTTTATATGTTCAATCCCTGTCCATGTCTGTCAGGTGCTTATATGTTCAATCATTGTCCTTGCCTGTCAGGTGTTTATATGTTCAAACCGGTCCCTGTCTGTCAGAGTTTATCTGTTCAATCCCTGTCCCTGTCTGTCAGAGTTTATATGTTTAATCCCTGTCCTGTCTGTCAGGAGTATATATGTTCAATCCCTGCCCTGCCTGTCAGAGTTTATATGTTCAATCCATGTCCCTGTCTGTCAGCAGTTTATATGTTCAATCCCTGTTCCTGTCTGTTTGGAGTTTATATGTTCAATCCCTGTCCCCGTCTGTCAGGCGATTAAATGTTCAATTCCTGTCCTGTCTGTCAGGAGTTTATATGTTGAATCCCTGTCACTGTCTATGAGAGTTCATATATTCAATCCCTTTTCCTGTCTGTCAGAGTTTATATGTTCAATGCCTGTGTCTGTCTGCCACAGTTTATATGATCAATCGCTGTCCCTGTCTGTCAGAGTTTAAATGTTCAATCCCTTTTAATGTCTGTCAGAGTTTATACGTTTAATCCCTGTCCCTGTCTGTAAGGAGTTTATATGTTCAATCCCTGTCCCTGTCTGTCAGGAGTTTATACGTTCAATCCCTGTCCGTCTGTCAGGAGTTTATATGTTCAATCGCTGTCCCTGCCTGTCAGGTGTTTATATGTTCAATCCCTGTCCCTGTCTGTCAGAGTTTATATGTTCAATCCCTGTCCGTCTGTCAGGAGTTTATATGTTCAATCCCTGTCTCTGTCTGTCAGGAGATTATATGTTGAATCCCTGTCCCTGTCTGTTAGGAGTCTATATGTTCAATCCCTGACTGTCTGTCAGGAGTTTATATGTTCAATCCCTGTCCCTGCATGTCAGGAGATTATATGTTCAATCCCTGTCACTGTCTGTCAGAGTTTATATGTTCAATCCCTGTTCCTGTCTGTCATAGTCTATCTGTTCAATCCCTGTCCCTGTCTGTCAGAATTTATATGTTCAATCCCTGTCCTGTCTGTCAGGAGTTTTTATGTCCAATCCCTCTCCCTGTCTGTGAGAGTTTATATACTCAGTCCTTGTCAATGTCTGTCAGAGTTTATATGTTCAATCCCTGCCGTATGTGTCGGCAGTTTATATGTTCAATCCCTGTCATGTCTGTCAGGATTTGATATGTCCAATCCCTGTCCCTGTCTGTCAGTGGATTATATGTTCAATCCCTGTCCCTGTCTGTCAGGAGTTTATTTGATCACGCCCTGTGTCTGTCTGTCCGGAGTTTATATGTTCAATCTTTGTCCCTGTCTGTCGGGCGTTTAAGTGTTCAATCTCTGTCCCTGTATGTCAGAGTTTATATGTTCAATCCCTGTCCCTGTGTGTCAGGAATTTATATGTACAATCCTTGTACCTGTCTGTCAGGTGTTTATATCTTCAATTCCTGTCCTGTTTGTCAGGAGTTTATATGTTCAATCCCTGTCACTGTCTGTGAGAGTTCATATGTTCAATCCCTTTTCCTGTCTGTCAGAGTTAATGTTCAATCCTTGTCCCTGTCTGTCAGAGTTTATATGTTCAATCCCTGTCCTGTCTGTCAGGAGTATATATGTTCAATCCCTGTCCTGTCTGTCAGGAGTTTATATGTTCGATCCCTGACTGTCTGTCAGGAGTTTATATGTTCTTTCCCTGTCTCCGTCTGTCTGGAGTTTATATGTTCAATCCCTGTCCCTGCATGTCATGAGATTATATGTTCAAACCCTGTCTCTGTTTGTAAGGAGTTTATATGTTCAATCCCTGTCCATGTCTGTCAGGTGCTTATATGTTCAATCCCTGTCCCTGTCTGTCAGAGTTTGTATTTTCAAGTCCTGTCCCTGTCTGTCAGGATATTATATTTTCAATCCCTGTTCCTGTCTGTCAGAGTTTATATGTTCAGTCGCTGTCTCTGTCTGTCAGGAGTTTATACCTTCAATCCGTGCCCTATTTGTATGGAGTATATATGTTCAATCCCTTTCCTGCCTGTCAGCAGATTATATGTTCAATCCCTGTCACTGTCTGTCAGAGTCTATCTGTTCAATCCCTTTTAATGTCTGTCAGAGTTTATATGTTCAATCCATGTCCTGTCTGTCAGGAGTGTATATATTCAATCCCTCTCCTGCCTGTCCGGTTTTTATGTGTTCAATCCCTGTCCCTGTCTGTCAGCAGTTTATATGTTCAATTGCTATCCCTGTCTGTCAGGTGTCTATATGTTAAAACCCTGTCCCTGTCTGTAAGGAGATTATATGTTCAATCCCCATCCCTCTCTGTCAGCGTTTCTATGTTCAATTCCTGTCACTGTCTGTCAGGAGTTTATATGTTGAATTCCTTTTGCTGTCTGTCAGAATTTATATGTTCAATGCCTGTGTCTGTCTGTCAGGAGTTTACATGTTCAATGCCTGTCCCTGTCTGTCAGGAGTTTATATGTTCGATCCCTGACTGTCTGTCAGGAGTTTATATGTTCAATCCCTGTCCCTGCCTGTCAGGAGTTTAAATGCTAAATCCCAGTCCCTGTCCGTCAGGAGTTTATATGTTCAATCCCCGTCCCTGTCTGTCAGGATTTAATATGTTCAATCCCTGTCCCTGTCTGTCAGGGGTTTATATGTTGAATCCGTGTCCCTGTCTTTCCGGGTTTTATATTTTCAATCACTGTCCCTTTCTGTCAGGTGTTTTTCTGAATATAACCTGTCCTTGTTTGTCAGGTGTTTATATGAAAATTCCCTGTCCTTGTCTGTCAGGTGTTTATATGTTCAATCACTGTTCCGGTCTGTCCGGAGTTTATATGTTCAATCTTTGTCCCTGTCTGTCAGGCGATTAAATGTTCAATCTCTGTCCCTGTATGTCAGAGTTTATATGTTCAATCCCTGTCCCTGTGTGTCAGGAATTTATATGTTCAATCCTTGTACATGTCTGTCAGGTGTTTATATCTTCAATTCCTGTCCTGTTTGTCAGGAGTTTATATGTTCTATCCCTGTCACTATCTGTGAGAGTTCATATGTTCAATCCCTTTTCCTGTCTGTCAAAGTTAATGTTCAATCCCTGTCCCTGTCTGTCAGAGTTTATATGTTCAATCCCTGTCCTGTCTGTCAGGAGTATATATGTTCAATCCCTGTCCTGTCTGTCAGGAGTTTATATGTTCAAACCCTGTCTCTGTCTGTAAGTAGTTTATATGTTCAATCCCTGTCCATGTCTGTCAGGTGTTTATATGTTCAATCATTGTCCCTGCCTGTCAGGTGTTTATATGTTCAAACCGGTCCCTGTCTGTCAGAGTTTATATGTTCAATCCTAGTCCCTGTCTGTCAGGAGTTTATATGTTTAATCCCTGTCCCTGCCTGTCAGGAGTTAATATGTTCAATCCCTGTCCCTGTCTGTCAGCAGTTTATATGTTCAATTCCTATCCCTGTCTGTCAGGTGTCTATATGTTAAATCCCTGTCCCTGTCTGTAAGGAGATTATATGTTCAATCCCCGTCCCTCTCTGTCAGTGTTTATATGTTCAATTCCTGTCACTGTCTGTGAGAGTTCATATGTTGAATTCCTTTTGCTGTCTGTCAGAATTTATATGTTCAATCCCTGTCCTGTCTGTCAGGAGTATATATGTTCAATCCCTGTCCTGTCTGTCAGGAGTTTATATGTTCGATCCCTGACTGTCTGTCAGGGGTTTATATGTTCAATCCCTGTCCCTGCATGTCAGGAGATTATATGTTCAAACCCTGTCTCTGTCTGTAAGGAGTTTATATGTTCAATCCCTGTCCATGTCTGTCAGGTGCTTATATGTTCAATCATTGTCCCTGCCTGTCAGGTGTTTATATGTTCAAACCAGTCCCTGTCTGTCAGAGTTTATCTGTTCAATCCCTGTCCCTGCTGTCAGAGTTTATATGTTTAATCCCTGTCCTGTCTGTCAGGAGTATATATGTTCAATCCCTGTCCTGTCTGTGAGGAGTTTATATGTTTGATCCCTGACTGTCTGTCAGGAGTTTATATGTTCATTCCCTGTCTCCGTCTGTCTGGAGTTTATATGTTGAATCTCTGTCCCTGCATGTCAGGAGATTATATGTTCAAACCCTGTCTCTGTTTGTAAGGAGTTTATATGTTCAATCCCTGTCCATGTCTGTCAGGTGCTTATATGTTCAATCCCTGTCCCCGTCTGTCAGAGTTTATATTTTCAATTCCTGTCCCTGTCTGTCAGGATATTATATTTTCAATCCCTGTTCCTGTCTGTCAGAGTTTATATGTTCAGTCATTGTCTCTGTCTGTCAGGAGTTTATATGTTCAATCCATGTCCCTGTCTGTCAGCAGTTTATATGTTCAAATCCTGTCCCTCTCTGTCAGAGTTTAATGATCAATCCCTGTCCCTGTCTGTCAGAGTTTAAGTGTTCAATCCATTTTAATGTCTGTCAGAGTTTATATGTTCAATGCCAGTCCCTGTCTGTCAGGAGTTTATATGTTCGATCCCTGACTATCTATCAGGAATTTATATGTTCATTCCCTGTCTCCGTCTGTCTGGATCTTATATGTTCAATCCCTGTCCCCGTCTGTCAGAGTTTATATGTTCAATCCCTGTCCCTGCATGTCAGGTGTTTATATGTTCAATCCCGTCTCTGTCTGTCAGAGTTTATCTGTTCAATCCCTGTCCGGTCTGTCAGAGTTTATATGTTCAATCCCTGTCCCTGTTTCAGAGTTTATAGGTTCAATTCCTGTCCTGTCTGTCAGGTGTATATATGTTCAATCCCTGTCCCTGTCTGTCTGGTGTGTATATGTTCAATCCCTGACTGTCTGTCAGGAGTTTATATTTTCAATCCCTTTGCCTGCATGTCAGGAGATTTTATGTTCAAATCCTGTCTCTGTCTGTAAGGAATTTATATGTTGAATCCCTCCCCTGCCTGTCAGGTGTTTATATGTTCAATCCCTCTACCTGTCTGTCAGAGTTTATATGTTCAATCCCCGTCCCTGTCTGTCAGGATTTAATATGTTCAATCCATGTCCCTGTCTTTCAGGAGTTTATTTGATCACGCCCTGTCTCTGTCTGTCAGGAGTTTATATGTTCAATCCCCGTCCCTGTCTGTCAGGATTTAATATGTTCAATCCCTGTCCCTGTCTGTCAGGGGTTTATATGTTCAATCCGTGTCCCTGTCTTTCAGGGTTTTATATGTTCAATCCCTGTCCCTTTCTGTCAGGTGTTTTTCTGAATATACCCTGTCCTTGTTTGTCAGGTGTTTATATTAACATTCCCAGTCCTTGTCTGTCAGGTGTTTATATGTTCAATCAATGTGCCTGTCTGTCCGGAGTTTATATGTTCAATCTTTGTCCCCGTCTGTCAGGCGATTAAATGTTCAATCTCTGTCCCTGTATGTCAGAGTTAATCTGTTCAATCCCTGTCCCTGTCTGTCAGAGTTTATATGTTCAATCCCTGTCCTTGCATGTCAGGAGATTATATGTTTAAATACTGTCTCTGTCTGTAAGTATTTTATATGTTCAATCACTGTCCCTGCCGGTCAGGTGTTTATATGTTCAAACCCGTCCCTGTCTGTCAGAGATTATGTGTTCAATCCCTGTCCCTGTCTGACAGAGCATATATGTTCAATCCCTGTGCTGTCTGTCAGGAGTATATATGTTGAATCCCTCCCCTGCCTGTCAGGTGTTTATATGTTCAATCCCTCTACCTGTCTGTCAGAGTTTATATGTTCAATCCCTGTCCCTGTCTGTCAGGATTTAATATGTTCATTCCATGTCCCTGTCTGTCAGGAATTTATTTGATCACGCCCTGTCTCTGTCTGTCAGAAGTTTATATGTTCAATCCCTGTCCCTGTCTGTCAGGATTTAATATGTTCAACCTCTGTCACTGTCTGTCAGGGGTTTATATGTTCAATCCGTGTCCCTGTCTTTCAGGGTTTTATATGTTCAATCACTGTCCCTTTCTGTCAGGTGTTTTTCAGAATATACCCTGTCCTTGTTTGTCAGGTGTTTATATGAACATTCCCTGTCCTTGTCTGTCAGGTGTTTATATGTTCCATCAATGTTCCTGTCTGTCCGGAGTTTATATGTTCAATCTTTGTCCCGTCTGTCAGGCGATTAAATGTTCAGTCTCTGTCCCTGTATGTCAGAGTTTATATGTTCAATCCCTGTCCCTGTGTGTCAGGAATTTATATGTTCAATCCCTGTCCTGTCTGTCAGGAGTATATATGTTCATTCACTGTCCCTGTCTGTCAGGAGTTTATATGTTTAATCCCTGTTCCTACCTGTCAGGAGTTAATATGTTCAATCCCTGTCCCTGTCTGAGAGCAGTTTATATGTTCATTTCCTATCCCTGTCTGTCAGGTGTCTATATGTTAAATCCCTGTCCCTGTCTGTGAGGAGATTATTTGTTCAATCCCAGTCCCTCTCTGTCAGCGTTTCTATGTTCAATTCCTGTCACTGTCTGTAAGAGTTCATATGTTGAATTCCTTTTGCTGTCTGTCAGAATTTATATGTTCAATGCCTGTGTCTGTCTGTCAGGAGTTTATATGTTCAATGCCTGTCCTTGTCTGTCAGGAGTTTATATGTTCAATCCCTCCCCTGCCTGTCAGGTGTATATATATTCAATCCCTGTACCTGTCTGTCAGTGTTTATATGTTGAATCCCCGTCCCTCTCTGTCAGGATTTAATATGTTCAATCCATGTCCCTGTCTGTCAGGAGTTTATTTGATCACGCCCTGTGTCTGTCTGTCCGGAGTTTATATGTTCAATCTTTGTCCCTGTCTGTCAGGCGTTTAAATGTTCAATCTCTGTCCCTGTATGTCAGAGTTTATATGTTCAATCCCTGTCCCTGTGTGTCAGGAATTTATATGTTCAATCCTTGTACCTGTCTGTCAGGTGTTTATATCTTCAATTCCTGTCCTGTTTGTCAGGAGTTTATATGTTCAATCCCTGTCACTGTCTGTGAGAGTTCATATGTTCAATCCCTTTTCCTGTCTGTCAGAGTTAATGTTCAATCCCTGTCCCTGTCTGTCAGAGTTTATATGTTCAATCCCTGTCCTGTCTGTCAGGAGTATATATGTTCAATCCCTGTCCTGTCTGTCAGGAGTTTATATGTTCGATCCCTGACTGTCTGTCAGGAGTTTATATGTTCTTTCCCTGTCTCCGTCTGTCTGGAGTTTATATGTTCAATCCCTGTCCCTGCATGTCATGAGATTATATGTTCAAACCCTGTCTCTGTTTGTAAGGAGTTTATATGTTCAATCCCTGTCCATGTCTGTCAGGTGCTTATATGTTCAATCCCTGTCCCCGTCTGACAGAGTTTATATTTTCAAGTCCTGTCCCTGTCTGTCAGGATATTATATTTTCAATCCCTGTTTCTGTCTGTCAGAGTTTATATGTTCAGTCGCTGTCTCTGTCTGTCAGGAGTTTATACCTTCAATCCGTGCCCTATTTGTATGGAGTATATATGTTCAATCCCTGTCCTGCCTGTCAGCGGATTATATGTTCAATCCCTGTCACTGTCTGTCAGAGATTATATGATCAATCCCTGTCCCTGTCTGTCAGAGTCTATCTGTTCAATCCCTTTTAATGTCTGTCAGAGTTTATATGTTCAATCCATGTCCTGTCTGTCAGGAGTGTATATATTCAATCCCTCTCCTGCCTGTCAGGTTTTTATATATTCAATCCCTGTCCCTGTCTGTCAGCAGTTTATATGTTCAATTGCTATCCCTGTCTGTCAGGTGTCTATATGTTAAATCCCTGTCCCTGTCTGTAAGGAGATTATATGTTCAATCCCCATCCCTCTCTGTCAGCGTTTCTATGTTCAATTCCTGTCACTGTCTGTCAGGAGTTTATATGTTGAATTCCTTTTGCTGTCTGTCAGAATTTATATGTTCAATGCCTGTGTCTGTCTGTCAGGAGTTTACATGTTCAATGCCTGTCCCTGTCTGTCAGGAGTTTATATGTTCAGCCCCTGTCTCTGTCTGTCAGGAGTTTATATGTTCAATCCCTGTCCCTGCATGTCAGGAGTTTAAATGCTAAATCCCAGTCCCTGTCCGTCAGGAGTTTATATGTTCAATCCCCGTCCCTGTCTGTCAGGATTTAATATGTTCAATCCCTGTCCCTGTCTGTCAGGGGTTTATATGTTCAATCCGTGTCCCTGTCTTTCCGGGTTTTATATTTTCAATCACTGTCCCTTTCTGTCAGGTGTTTTTCTGAATATAACCTGTCCTTGTTTGTCAGGTGTTTATATGAACATTCCCTGTCCTTGTCTGTCAGGTGTTTATATGTTCTATCACTGTTCCTGTCTGTCCGGAGTTTATATGTTCAATCTTTGTCCCTGTCTGTCAGGCGATTAAATGTTCAATCTCTGTCCCTGTATGTCAGAGTTTATATGTTCAATCCCTGTCCCTGTGTGTCAGGAATTTATAAGTTCAATCCTTGTACATGTCTGTCAGGTGTTTATATCTTCAATTCCTGTCCTGTTTGTCAGGAGTTTATATGTTCTATCCCTGTCACTATTTTTGAGAGTTCATATGTTCAATCCCTTTTCCTGTCTGTCAGAGTTAATGTTCAATCCCTGTCCCTGTCTGTCAGAGTTTATATGTTCAATCCCTGTCCTGTCTGTCAGGAGTATATATGTTCAATCTCTGTCCTGTCTGTCAGGAGTTTATATGTTCAAACCCTGTCTCTGTCTGTAAGTAGTTTATATGTTCAATCCCTGTCCATGTCTGTCAGGTGTTTATATGTTCAATCATTGTCCCTGCCTGTCAGGTGTTTATATGTTCAAACCGGTCCCTGTCTGTCAGAGTTTATATGTTCAATCCTAGTCCCTGTCTGTCAGGAGTTTATATGTTTAATCCCTGTCCCTGTCTGTAAGGAGATTATATGTTCAATCCCCGTCCCTCTCTGTCAGTGTTTATATGTTCAATTCCTGTCACTGTCTGCGAGAGTTCATATGTTGAATTCCTTTTGCTGTCTGTCAGAATTTATATGTTCAATCCCTGTCCTGTCTGTCAGGAGTTTATATGTTCAATCCCCGTCCCTGTCTGTCAGGATTTAATATGTTCAATCCCTGTCCCTGTCTGTCAGGGGTTTATATGTTCAATCCGTGTCCCTGTCTTTCAGGGTTTTATATGTTCAATCCCTGTCCCTTTCTGTCAGGTGTTTTTCTGAATATACCCTGTCCTTGTTTGTCAGGTGTTTATATTAACATTCCCAGTCCTTGTCTGTCAGGTGTTTATATGTTCAATCAATGTGCCTGTCTGTCCGGAGTTTATATGTTCAATCTTTGTCCCCGTCTGTCAGGCGATTAAATGTTCAATCTCTGTCCCTGTATGTCAGAGTTAATCTGTTCAATCCCTGTCCCTGTCTGTCAGAGTTTATATGTTCAATCCCTGTCCTTGCATGTCAGGAGATTATATGTTTAAATACTGTCTCTGTCTGTAAGTATTTTATATGTTCAATCACTGTCCCTGCCGGTCAGGTGTTTATATGTTCAAACCCGTCCCTGTCTGTCAGAGATTATGTGTTCAATCCCTGTCCCTGTCTGACAGAGCATATATGTTCAATCCCTGTGCTGTCTGTCAGGAGTATATATGTTGAATCCCTCCCCTGCCTGTCAGGTGTTTATATGTTCAATCCCTCTACCTGTCTGTCAGAGTTTATATGTTCAATCCCTGTCCCTGTCTGTCAGGATTTAATATGTTCATTCCATGTCCCTGTCTGTCAGGAATTTATTTGATCACGCCCTGTCTCTGTCTGTCAGAAGTTTATATGTTCAATCCCTGTCCCTGTCTGTCAGGATTTAATATGTTCAACCTCTGTCACTGTCTGTCAGGGGTTTATATGTTCAATCCGTGTCCCTGTCTTTCAGGGTTTTATATGTTCAATCACTGTCCCTTTCTGTCAGGTGTTTTTCAGAATATACCCTGTCCTTGTTTGTCAGGTGTTTATATGAACATTCCCTGTCCTTGTCTGTCAGGTGTTTATATGTTCCATCAATGTTCCTGTCTGTCCGGAGTTTATATGTTCAATCTTTGTCCCGTCTGTCAGGCGATTAAATGTTCAGTCTCTGTCCCTGTATGTCAGAGTTTATATGTTCAATCCCTGTCCCTGTGTGTCAGGAATTTATATGTTCAATCCCTGTCCTGTCTGTCAGGAGTATATATGTTCATTCACTGTCCCTGTCTGTCAGGAGTTTATATGTTTAATCCCTGTTCCTACCTGTCAGGAGTTAATATGTTCAATCCCTGTCCCTGTCTGAGAGCAGTTTATATGTTCAATTCCTATCCCTGTCTGTCAGGTGTCTATATGTTAAATCCCTGTCCCTGTCTGTGAGGAGATTATTTGTTCAATCCCAGTCCCTCTCTGTCAGCGTTTCTATGTTCAATTCCTGTCACTGTCTGTAAGAGTTCATATGTTGAATTCCTTTTGCTGTCTGTCAGAATTTATATGTTCAATGCCTGTGTCTGTCTGTCAGGAGTTTATATGTTCAATGCCTGTCCTTGTCTGTCAGGAGTTTATATGTTCAATCCCTCCCCTGCCTGTCAGGTGTATATATGTTCAATCCCTGTACCTGTCTGTCAGTGTTTATATGTTGAATCCCCGTCCCTCTCTGTCAGGATTTAATATGTTCAATCCATGTCCCTGTCTGTCAGGAGTTTATTTGATCACGCCCTGTGTCTGTCTGTCTGGAGTTTATATGTTCAATCTTTGTCCCTGTCTGTCAGGCGTTTAAATGTTCAATCTCTGTCCCTGTATGTCAGAGTTTATATGTTCAATCCCTGTCCCTGTGTGTCAGGAATTTATATGTTCAATCCTTGTACCTGTCTGTCAGGTGTTTATATCTTCAATTCCTGTCCTGTTTGTCAGGAGTTTATATGTTCAATCCCTGTCACTGTCTGTGAGAGTTCATATGTTCAATCCCTTTTCCTGTCTGTCAGAGTTAATGTTCAATCCCTGTCCCTGTCTGTCAGAGTTTATATGTTCAATCCCTGTCCTGTCTGTCAGGAGTATATATGTTCAATCCCTGTCCTGTCTGTCAGGAGTTTATATGTTCGATCCCTGACTGTCTGTCAGGAGTTTATATGTTCTTTCCCTGTCTCCGTCTGTCTGGAGTTTATATGTTCAATCCCTGTCCCTGCATGTCATGAGATTATATGTTCAAACCCTGTCTCTGTTTGTAAGGAGTTTATATGTTCAATCCCTGTCCATGTCTGTCAGGTGCTTATATGTTCAATCCCTGTCCCCGTCTGACAGAGTTTATATTTTCAAGTCCTGTCCCTGTCTGTCAGGATATTATATTTTCAATCCCTGTTCCTGTCTGTCAGAGTTTATATGTTCAGTCGCTGTCTCTGTCTGTCAGGAGTTTATACCTTCAATCCGTGCCCTATTTGTATGGAGTATATATGTTCAATCCCTGTCCTGCCTGTCAGCGGATTATATGTTCAATCCCTGTCACTGTCTGTCAGAGATTATATGATCAATCCCTGTCCCTGTCTGTCAGAGTCTATCTGTTCAATCCCTTTTAATGTCTGTCAGAGTTTATATGTTCAATCCATGTCCTGTCTGTCAGGAGTGTATATATTCAATCCCTCTCCTGCCTGTCAGGTTTTTATATATTCAATCCCTGTCCCTGTCTGTCAGCAGTTTATATGTTCAATTGCTATCCCTGTCTGTCAGGTGTCTATATGTTAAATCCCTGTCCCTGTCTGTAAGGAGATTATATGTTCAATCCCCATCCCTCTCTGTCAGCGTTTCTATGTTCAATTCCTGTCACTGTCTGTCAGGAGTTTATATGTTGAATTCCTTTTGCTGTCTGTCAGAATTTATATGTTCAGCCCCTGTCTCTGTCTGTCAGGAGTTTATATGTTCAATCCCTGTCCCTGCCTGTCAGGAGTTTAAATGCTAAATCCCAGTCCCTGTCCGTCAGGAGTTTATATGTTCAATCCCCGTCCCTGTCTGTCAGGATTTAATATGTTCAATCCCTGTCCCTGTCTGTCAGGGGTTTATATGTTCAATCCGTGTCCCTGTCTTTCCGGGTTTTATATTTTCAATCACTGTCCCTTTCTGTCAGGTGTTTTTCTGAATATAACCTGTCCTTGTTTGTCAGGTGTTTATATGAACATTCCCTGTCCTTGTCTGTCAGGTGTTTATATGTTCTATCACTGTTCCTGTCTGTCCGGAGTTTATATGTTCAATCTTTGTCCCTGTCTGTCAGGCGATTAAATGTTCAATCTCTGTCCCTGTATGTCAGAGTTTATATGTTCAATCCCTGTCCCTGTGTGTCAGGAATTTATATGTTCAATCCTTGTACATGTCTGTCAGGTGTTTATATCTTCAATTCCTGTCCTGTTTGTCAGGAGTTTATATGTTCTATCCCTGTCACTATTTTTGAGAGTTCATATGTTCAATCCCTTTTCCTGTCTGTCAGAGTTAATGTTCAATCCCTGTCCCTGTCTGTCAGAGTTTATATGTTCAATCCCTGTCCTGTCTGTCAGGAGTATATATGTTCAATCTCTGTCCTGTCTGTCAGGAGTTTATATGTTCAAACCCTGTCTCTGTCTGTAAGTAGTTTATATGTTCAATCCCTGTCCATGTCTGTCAGGTGTTTATATGTTCAATCATTGTCCCTGCCTGTCAGGTGTTTATATGTTCAAACCGGTCCCTGTCTGTCAGAGTTTATATGTTCAATCCTAGTCCCTGTCTGTCAGGAGTTTATATGTTTAATCCCTGTCCCTGTCTGTAAGGAGATTATATGTTCAATCCCCGTCCCTCTCTGTCAGTGTTTATATGTTCAATTCCTGTCACTGTCTGCGAGAGTTCATATGTTGAATTCCTTTTGCTGTCTGTCAGAATTTATATGTTCAATCCCTGTCCTGTCTGTCAGGAGTATATATGTTCAATCCCTGTCCTGTCTGTCAGGAATTTATATGTTCGATCCCTGACTGTCTGTCAGGGGTTTATTTGATCACGCCCTGTCTCTGTCTGTCAGGAGTTTATATGTTCAATCCCCGTCCCTGTCTGTCAGGATTTAATATGTTCAATCCCTGTCCCTGTCTGTCAGGGGTTTATATGTTCAATCCGTGTCCCTGTCTTTCAGGGTTTTATATGTTCAATCCCTGTCCCTTTCTGTCAGGTGTTTTTCTGAATATACCCTGTCCTTGTTTGTCAGGTGTTTATATTAACATTCCCAGTCCTTGTCTGTCAGGTGTTTATATGTTCAATCAATGTGCCTGTCTGTCCGGAGTTTATATGTTCAATCTTTGTCCCCGTCTGTCAGGCGATTAAATGTTCAATCTCTGTCCCTGTATGTCAGAGTTAATCTGTTCAATCCCTGTCCCTGTCTGTCAGAGTTTATATGTTCAATCCCTGTCCTTGCATGTCAGGAGATTATATGTTTAAATACTGTCTCTGTCTGTAAGTATTTTATATGTTCAATCACTGTCCCTGCCGGTCAGGTGTTTATATGTTCAAACCCGTCCCTGTCTGTCAGAGATTATGTGTTCAATCCCTGTCCCTGTCTGACAGAGCATATATGTTCAATCCCTGTGCTGTCTGTCAGGAGTATATATGTTGAATCCCTCCCCTGCCTGTCAGGTGTTTATATGTTCAATCCCTCTACCTGTCTGTCAGAGTTTATATGTTCAATCCCTGTCCCTGTCTGTCAGGATTTAATATGTTCATTCCATGTCCCTGTCTGTCAGGAATTTATTTGATCACGCCCTGTCTCTGTCTGTCAGAAGTTTATATGTTCAATCCCTGTCCCTGTCTGTCAGGATTTAATATGTTCAACCTCTGTCACTGTCTGTCAGGGGTTTATATGTTCAATCCGTGTCCCTGTCTTTCAGGGTTTTATATGTTCAATCACTGTCCCTTTCTGTCAGGTGTTTTTCAGAATATACCCTGTCCTTGTTTGTCAGGTGTTTATATGAACATTCCCTGTCCTTGTCTGTCAGGTGTTTATATGTTCCATCAATGTTCCTGTCTGTCCGGAGTTTATATGTTCAATCTTTGTCCCGTCTGTCAGGCGATTAAATGTTCAGTCTCTGTCCCTGTATGTCAGAGTTTATATGTTCAATCCCTGTCCCTGTGTGTCAGGAATTTATATGTTCAATCCCTGTCCTGTCTGTCAGGAGTATATATGTTCATTCACTGTCCCTGTCTGTCAGGAGTTTATATGTTTAATCCCTGTTCCTACCTGTCAGGAGTTAATATGTTCAATCCCTGTCCCTGTCTGAGAGCAGTTTATATGTTCAATTCCTATCCCTGTCTGTCAGGTGTCTATATGTTAAATCCCTGTCCCTGTCTGTGAGGAGATTATTTGTTCAATCCCAGTCCCTCTCTGTCAGCGTTTCTATGTTCAATTCCTGTCACTGTCTGTAAGAGTTCATATGTTGAATTCCTTTTGCTGTCTGTCAGAATTTATATGTTCAATGCCTGTGTCTGTCTGTCAGGAGTTTATATGTTCAATGCCTGTCCTTGTCTGTCAGGAGTTTATATGTTCAATCCCTCCCCTGCCTGTCAGGTGTATATATGTTCAATCCCTGTACCTGTCTGTCAGTGTTTATATGTTGAATCCCCGTCCCTCTCTGTCAGGATTTAATATGTTCAATCCATGTCCCTGTCTGTCAGGAGTTTATTTGATCACGCCCTGTGTCTGTCTGTCTGGAGTTTATATGTTCAATCTTTGTCCCTGTCTGTCAGGCGTTTAAATGTTCAATCTCTGTCCCTGTATGTCAGAGTTTATATGTTCAATCCCTGTCCCTGTGTGTCAGGAATTTATATGTTCAATCCTTGTACCTGTCTGTCAGGTGTTTATATCTTCAATTCCTGTCCTGTTTGTCAGGAGTTTATATGTTCAATCCCTGTCACTGTCTGTGAGAGTTCATATGTTCAATCCCTTTTCCTGTCTGTCAGAGTTAATGTTCAATCCCTGTCCCTGTCTGTCAGAGTTTATATGTTCAATCCCTGTCCTGTCTGTCAGGAGTATATATGTTCAATCCCTGTCCTGTCTGTCAGGAGTTTATATGTTCGATCCCTGACTGTCTGTCAGGAGTTTATATGTTCTTTCCCTGTCTCCGTCTGTCTGGAGTTTATATGTTCAATCCCTGTCCCTGCATGTCATGAGATTATATGTTCAAACCCTGTCTCTGTTTGTAAGGAGTTTATATGTTCAATCCCTGTCCATGTCTGTCAGGTGCTTATATGTTCAATCCCTGTCCCCGTCTGACAGAGTTTATATTTTCAAGTCCTGTCCCTGTCTGTCAGGATATTATATTTTCAATCCCTGTTCCTGTCTGTCAGAGTTTATATGTTCAGTCGCTGTCTCTGTCTGTCAGGAGTTTATACCTTCAATCCGTGCCCTATTTGTATGGAGTATATATGTTCAATCCCTGTCCTGCCTGTCAGCGGATTATATGTTCAATCCCTGTCACTGTCTGTCAGAGATTATATGATCAATCCCTGTCCCTGTCTGTCAGAGTCTATCTGTTCAATCCCTTTTAATGTCTGTCAGAGTTTATATGTTCAATCCATGTCCTGTCTGTCAGGAGTGTATATATTCAATCCCTCTCCTGCCTGTCAGGTTTTTATATATTCAATCCCTGTCCCTGTCTGTCAGCAGTTTATATGTTCAATTGCTATCCCTGTCTGTCAGGTGTCTATATGTTAAATCCCTGTCCCTGTCTGTAAGGAGATTATATGTTCAATCCCCATCCCTCTCTGTCAGCGTTTCTATGTTCAATTCCTGTCACTGTCTGTCAGGAGTTTATATGTTGAATTCCTTTTGCTGTCTGTCAGAATTTATATGTTCAGCCCCTGTCTCTGTCTGTCAGGAGTTTATATGTTCAATCCCTGTCCCTGCCTGTCAGGAGTTTAAATGCTAAATCCCAGTCCCTGTCCGTCAGGAGTTTATATGTTCAATCCCCGTCCCTGTCTGTCAGGATTTAATATGTTCAATCCCTGTCCCTGTCTGTCAGGGGTTTATATGTTCAATCCGTGTCCCTGTCTTTCCGGGTTTTATATTTTCAATCACTGTCCCTTTCTGTCAGGTGTTTTTCTGAATATAACCTGTCCTTGTTTGTCAGGTGTTTATATGAACATTCCCTGTCCTTGTCTGTCAGGTGTTTATATGTTCTATCACTGTTCCTGTCTGTCCGGAGTTTATATGTTCAATCTTTGTCCCTGTCTGTCAGGCGATTAAATGTTCAATCTCTGTCCCTGTATGTCAGAGTTTATATGTTCAATCCCTGTCCCTGTGTGTCAGTAATTTATATGTTCAATCCTTGTACATGTCTGTCAGGTGTTTATATCTTCAATTCCTGTCCTGTTTGTCAGGAGTTTATATGTTCTATCCCTGTCACTATTTTTGAGAGTTCATATGTTCAATCCCTTTTCCTGTCTGTCAGAGTTAATGTTCAATCCCTGTCCCTGTCTGTCAGAGTTTATATGTTCAATCCCTGTCCTGTCTGTCAGGAGTATATATGTTCAATCTCTGTCCTGTCTGTCAGGAGTTTATATGTTCAAACCCTGTCTCTGTCTGTAAGTAGTTTATATGTTCAATCCCTGTCCATGTCTGTCAGGTGTTTATATGTTCAATCATTGTCCCTGCCTGTCAGGTGTTTATATGTTCAAACCGGTCCCTGTCTGTCAGAGTTTATATGTTCAATCCTAGTCCCTGTCTGTCAGGAGTTTATATGTTTAATCCCTGTCCCTGTCTGTAAGGAGATTATATGTTCAATCCCCGTCCCTCTCTGTCAGTGTTTATATGTTCAATTCCTGTCACTGTCTGCGAGAGTTCATATGTTGAATTCCTTTTGCTGTCTGTCAGAATTTATATGTTCAATCCCTGTCCTGTCTGTCAGGAGTATATATGTTCAATCCCTGTCCTGTCTGTCAGGAATTTATATGTTCGATCCCTGACTGTCTGTCAGGGGTTTATTTGATCACGCCCTGTCTCTGTCTGTCAGGAGTTTATATGTTCAATCCCCGTCCCTGTCTGTCAGGATTTAATATGTTCAATCCCTGTCCCTGTCTGTCAGGGGTTTATATGTTCAATCCGTGTCCCTGTCTTTCAGGGTTTTATATGTTCAATCCCTGTCCCTTTCTGTCAGGTGTTTTTCTGAATATACCCTGTCCTTGTTTGTCAGGTGTTTATATTAACATTCCCAGTCCTTGTCTGTCAGGTGTTTATATGTTCAATCAATGTGCCTGTCTGTCCGGAGTTTATATGTTCAATCTTTGTCCCCGTCTGTCAGGCGATTAAATGTTCAATCTCTGTCCCTGTATGTCAGAGTTAATCTGTTCAATCCCTGTCCCTGTCTGTCAGAGTTTATATGTTCAATCCCTGTCCTTGCATGTCAGGAGATTATATGTTTAAATACTGTCTCTGTCTGTAAGTATTTTATATGTTCAATCACTGTCCCTGCCGGTCAGGTGTTTATATGTTCAAACCCGTCCCTGTCTGTCAGAGATTATGTGTTCAATCCCTGTCCCTGTCTGACAGAGCATATATGTTCAATCCCTGTGCTGTCTGTCAGGAGTATATATGTTGAATCCCTCCCCTGCCTGTCAGGTGTTTATATGTTCAATCCCTCTACCTGTCTGTCAGAGTTTATATGTTCAATCCCTGTCCCTGTCTGTCAGGATTTAATATGTTCATTCCATGTCCCTGTCTGTCAGGAATTTATTTGATCACGCCCTGTCTCTGCCTGTCAGAAGTTTATATGTTCAATCCCTGTCCCTGTCTGTCGGGATTTAATATGTTCAACCTCTGTCACTGTCTGTCAGGGGTTTATATGTTCAATCCGTGTCCCTGTCTTTCAGGGTTTTATATGTTCAATCACTGTCCCTTTCTGTCAGGTGTTTTTCAGAATATACCCTGTCCTTGTTTGTCAGGTGTTTATATGAACATTCCCTGTCCTTGTCTGTCAGGTGTTTATATGTTCCATCAATGTTCCTGTCTGTCCGGAGTTTATATGTTCAATCTTTGTCCCGTCTGTCAGGCGATTAAATGTTCAGTCTCTGTCCCTGTATGTCAGAGTTTATATGTTCAATCCCTGTCCCTGTGTGTCAGGAATTTATATGTTCAATCCCTGTCCTGTCTGTCAGGAGTATATATGTTCATTCACTGTCCCTGTCTGTCAGGAGTTTATATGTTTAATCCCTGTTCCTACCTGTCAGGAGTTAATATGTTCAATCCCTGTCCCTGTCTGAGAGCAGTTTATATGTTCAATTCCTATCCCTGTCTGTCAGGTGTCTATATGTTAAATCCCTGTCCCTGTCTGTGAGGAGATTATTTGTTCAATCCCAGTCCCTCTCTGTCAGCGTTTCTATGTTCAATTCCTGTCACTGTCTGTAAGAGTTCATATGTTGAATTCCTTTTGCTGTCTGTCAGAATTTATATGTTCAATGCCTGTGTCTGTCTGTCAGGAGTTTATATGTTCAATGCCTGTCCTTGTCTGTCAGGAGTTTATATGTTCAATCCCTCCCCTGCCTGTCAGGTGTATATATGTTCAATCCCTGTACCTGTCTGTCAGTGTTTATATGTTGAATCCCCGTCCCTCTCTGTCAGGATTTAATATGTTCAATCCATGTCCCTGTCTGTCAGGAGTTTATTTGATCACGCCCTGTGTCTGTCTGTCTGGAGTTTATATGTTCAATCTTTGTCCCTGTCTGTCAGGCGTTTAAATGTTCAATCTCTGTCCCTGTATGTCAGAGTTTATATGTTCAATCCCTGTCCCTGTGTGTCAGGAATTTATATGTTCAATCCTTGTACCTGTCTGTCAGGTGTTTATATCTTCAATTCCTGTCCTGTTTGTCAGGAGTTTATATGTTCAATCCCTGTCACTGTCTGTGAGAGTTCATATGTTCAATCCCTTTTCCTGTCTGTCAGAGTTAATGTTCAATCCCTGTCCCTGTCTGTCAGAGTTTATATGTTCAATCCCTGTCCTGTCTGTCAGGAGTATATATGTTCAATCCCTGTCCTGTCTGTCAGGAGTTTATATGTTCGATCCCTGACTGTCTGTCAGGAGTTTATATGTTCTTTCCCTGTCTCCGTCTGTCTGGAGTTTATATGTTCAATCCCTGTCCCTGCATGTCATGAGATTATATGTTCAAACCCTGTCTCTGTTTGTAAGGAGTTTATATGTTCAATCCCTGTCCATGTCTGTCAGGTGCTTATATGTTCAATCCCTGTCCCCGTCTGACAGAGTTTATATTTTCAAGTCCTGTCCCTGTCTGTCAGGATATTATATTTTCAATCCCTGTTCCTGTCTGTCAGAGTTTATATGTTCAGTCGCTGTCTCTGTCTGTCAGGAGTTTATACCTTCAATCCGTGCCCTATTTGTATGGAGTATATATGTTCAATCCCTGTCCTGCCTGTCAGCGGATTATATGTTCAATCCCTGTCACTGTCTGTCAGAGATTATATGATCAATCCCTGTCCCTGTCTGTCAGAGTCTATCTGTTCAATCCCTTTTAATGTCTGTCAGAGTTTATATGTTCAATCCATGTCCTGTCTGTCAGGAGTGTATATATTCAATCCCTCTCCTGCCTGTCAGGTTTTTATATATTCAATCCCTGTCCCTGTCTGTCAGCAGTTTATATGTTCAATTGCTATCCCTGTCTGTCAGGTGTCTATATGTTAAATCCCTGTCCCTGTCTGTAAGGAGATTATATGTTCAATCCCCATCCCTCTCTGTCAGCGTTTCTATGTTCAATTCCTGTCACTGTCTGTCAGGAGTTTATATGTTGAATTCCTTTTGCTGTCTGTCAGAATTTATATGTTCAGCCCCTGTCTCTGTCTGTCAGGAGTTTATATGTTCAATCCCTGTCCCTGCCTGTCAGGAGTTTAAATGCTAAATCCCAGTCCCTGTCCGTCAGGAGTTTATATGTTCAATCCCCGTCCCTGTCTGTCAGGATTTAATATGTTCAATCCCTGTCCCTGTCTGTCAGGGGTTTATATGTTCAATCCGTGTCCCTGTCTTTCCGGGTTTTATATTTTCAATCACTGTCCCTTTCTGTCAGGTGTTTTTCTGAATATAACCTGTCCTTGTTTGTCAGGTGTTTATATGAACATTCCCTGTCCTTGTCTGTCAGGTGTTTATATGTTCTATCACTGTTCCTGTCTGTCCGGAGTTTATATGTTCAATCTTTGTCCCTGTCTGTCAGGCGATTAAATGTTCAATCTCTGTCCCTGTATGTCAGAGTTTATATGTTCAATCCCTGTCCCTGTGTGTCAGTAATTTATATGTTCAATCCTTGTACATGTCTGTCAGGTGTTTATATCTTCAATTCCTGTCCTGTTTGTCAGGAGTTTATATGTTCTATCCCTGTCACTATTTTTGAGAGTTCATATGTTCAATCCCTTTTCCTGTCTGTCAGAGTTAATGTTCAATCCCTGTCCCTGTCTGTCAGAGTTTATATGTTCAATCCCTGTCCTGTCTGTCAGGAGTATATATGTTCAATCTCTGTCCTGTCTGTCAGGAGTTTATATGTTCAAACCCTGTCTCTGTCTGTAAGTAGTTTATATGTTCAATCCCTGTCCATGTCTGTCAGGTGTTTATATGTTCAATCATTGTCCCTGCCTGTCAGGTGTTTATATGTTCAAACCGGTCCCTGTCTGTCAGAGTTTATATGTTCAATCCTAGTCCCTGTCTGTCAGGAGTTTATATGTTTAATCCCTGTCCCTGTCTGTAAGGAGATTATATGTTCAATCCCCGTCCCTCTCTGTCAGTGTTTATATGTTCAATTCCTGTCACTGTCTGCGAGAGTTCATATGTTGAATTCCTTTTGCTGTCTGTCAGAATTTATATGTTCAATCCCTGTCCTGTCTGTCAGGAGTATATATGTTCAATCCCTGTCCTGTCTGTCAGGAATTTATATGTTCGATCCCTGACTGTCTGTCAGGGGTTTATTTGATCACGCCCTGTCTCTGTCTGTCAGGAGTTTATATGTTCAATCCCCGTCCCTGTCTGTCAGGATTTAATATGTTCAATCCCTGTCCCTGTCTGTCAGGGGTTTATATGTTCAATCCGTGTCCCTGTCTTTCAGGGTTTTATATGTTCAATCCCTGTCCCTTTCTGTCAGGTGTTTTTCTGAATATACCCTGTCCTTGTTTGTCAGGTGTTTATATTAACATTCCCAGTCCTTGTCTGTCAGGTGTTTATATGTTCAATCAATGTGCCTGTCTGTCCGGAGTTTATATGTTCAATCTTTGTCCCCGTCTGTCAGGCGATTAAATGTTCAATCTCTGTCCCTGTATGTCAGAGTTAATCTGTTCAATCCCTGTCCCTGTCTGTCAGAGTTTATATGTTCAATCCCTGTCCTTGCATGTCAGGAGATTATATGTTTAAATACTGTCTCTGTCTGTAAGTATTTTATATGTTCAATCACTGTCCCTGCCGGTCAGGTGTTTATATGTTCAAACCCGTCCCTGTCTGTCAGAGATTATGTGTTCAATCCCTGTCCCTGTCTGACAGAGCATATATGTTCAATCCCTGTGCTGTCTGTCAGGAGTATATATGTTGAATCCCTCCCCTGCCTGTCAGGTGTTTATATGTTCAATCCCTCTACCTGTCTGTCAGAGTTTATATGTTCAATCCCTGTCCCTGTCTGTCAGGATTTAATATGTTCATTCCATGTCCCTGTCTGTCAGGAATTTATTTGATCACGCCCTGTCTCTGCCTGTCAGAAGTTTATATGTTCAATCCCTGTCCCTGTCTGTCGGGATTTAATATGTTCAACCTCTGTCACTGTCTGTCAGGGGTTTATATGTTCAATCCGTGTCCCTGTCTTTCAGGGTTTTATATGTTCAATCACTGTCCCTTTCTGTCAGGTGTTTTTCAGAATATACCCTGTCCTTGTTTGTCAGGTGTTTATATGAACATTCCCTGTCCTTGTCTGTCAGGTGTTTATATGTTCCATCAATGTTCCTGTCTGTCCGGAGTTTATATGTTCAATCTTTGTCCCGTCTGTCAGGCGATTAAATGTTCAGTCTCTGTCCCTGTATGTCAGAGTTTATATGTTCAATCCCTGTCCCTGTGTGTCAGGAATTTATATGTTCAATCCCTGTCCTGTCTGTCAGGAGTATATATGTTCATTCACTGTCCCTGTCTGTCAGGAGTTTATATGTTTAATCCCTGTTCCTACCTGTCAGGAGTTAATATGTTCAATCCCTGTCCCTGTCTGAGAGCAGTTTATATGTTCAATTCCTATCCCTGTCTGTCAGGTGTCTATATGTTAAATCCCTGTCCCTGTCTGTGAGGAGATTATTTGTTCAATCCCAGTCCCTCTCTGTCAGCGTTTCTATGTTCAATTCCTGTCACTGTCTGTAAGAGTTCATATGTTGAATTCCTTTTGCTGTCTGTCAGAATTTATATGTTCAATGCCTGTGTCTGTCTGTCAGGAGTTTATATGTTCAATGCCTGTCCTTGTCTGTCAGGAGTTTATATGTTCAATCCCTCCCCTGCCTGTCAGGTGTATATATGTTCAATCCCTGTACCTGTCTGTCAGTGTTTATATGTTGAATCCCCGTCCCTCTCTGTCAGGATTTAATATGTTCAATCCATGTCCCTGTCTGTCAGGAGTTTATTTGATCACGCCCTGTGTCTGTCTGTCCGGAGTTTATATGTTCAATCTTTGTCCCTGTCTGTCAGGCGTTTAAATGTTCAATCTCTGTCCCTGTATGTCAGAGTTTATATGTTCAATCCCTGTCCCTGTGTTTCAGGAATTTATATGTTCAATCCTTGTACCTGTCTGTCAGGTGTTTATATCTTCAATTCCTGTCCTGTTTGTCAGGAGTTTATATGTTCAATCCCTGTCACTGTCTGTGAGAGTTCATATGTTCAATCCCTTTTCCTGTCTGTCAGAGTTAATGTTCAATCCCTGTCCCTGTCTGTCAGAGTTTATATGTTCAATCCCTGTCCTGTCTGTCAGGAGTATATATGTTCAATCCCTGTCCTGTCTGTCAGGAGTTTATATGTTCGATCCCTGACTGTCTGTCAGGAGTTTATATGTTCTTTCCCTGTCTCCGTCTGTCTGGAGTTTATATGTTCAATCCCTGTCCCTGCATGTCATGAGATTATATGTTCAAACCCTGTCTCTGTTTGTAAGGAGTTTATATGTTCAATCCCTGTCCATGTCTGTCAGGTGCTTATATGTTCAATCCCTGTCCCCGTCTGACAGAGTTTATATTTTCAAGTCCTGTCCCTGTCTGTCAGGATATTATATTTTGAATCCCTGTTCCTGTCTGTCAGAGTTTATATGTTCAGTCGCTGTCTCTGTCTGTCAGGAGTTTATACCTTCAATCCGTGCCCTATTTGTATGGAGTATATATGTTCAATCCCTGTCCTGCCTGTCAGCGGATTATATGTTCAATCCCTGTCACTGTCTGTCAGAGATTATATGATCAATCCCTGTCCCTGTCTGTCAGAGTCTATCTGTTCAATCCCTTTTAATGTCTGTCAGAGTTTATATGTTCAATCCATGTCCTGTCTGTCAGGAGTGTATATATTCAATCCCTCTCCTGCCTGTCAGGTTTTTATATATTCAATCCCTGTCCCTGTCTGTCAGCAGTTTATATGTTCAATTGCTATCCCTGTCTGTCAGGTGTCTATATGTTAAATCCCTGTCCCTGTCTGTAAGGAGATTATATGTTCAATCCCCATCCCTCTCTGTCAGCGTTTCTATGTTCAATTCCTGTCACTGTCTGTCAGGAGTTTATATGTTGAATTCCTTTTGCTGTCTGTCAGAATTTATATGTTCAATGCCTGTGTCTGTCTGTCAGGAGTTTACATGTTCAATGCCTGTCCCTGTCTGTCAGGAGTTTATATGTTCAGCCCCTGTCTCTGTCTGTCAGGAGTTTATATGTTCAATCCCTGTCCCTGCCTGTCAGGAGTTTAAATGCTAAATCCCAGTCCCTGTCCGTCAGGAGTTTATATGTTCAATCCCCGTCCCTGTCTGTCAGGATTTAATATGTTCAATCCCTGTCCCTGTCTGTCAGGGGTTTATATGTTCAATCCGTGTCCCTGTCTTTCCGGGTTTTATATTTTCAATCACTGTCCCTTTCTGTCAGGTGTTTTTCTGAATATAACCTGTCCTTGTTTGTCAGGTGTTTATATGAACATTCCCTGTCCTTGTCTGTCAGGTGTTTATATGTTCTATCACTGTTCCTGTCTGTCCGGAGTTTATATGTTCAATCTTTGTCCCTGTCTGTCAGGCGATTAAATGTTCAATCTCTGTCCCTGTATGTCAGAGTTTATATGTTCAATCCCTGTCCCTGTGTGTCAGGAATTTATATGTTCAATCCTTGTACATGTCTGTCAGGTGTTTATATCTTCAATTCCTGTCCTGTTTGTCAGGAGTTTATATGTTCTATCCCTGTCACTATTTTTGAGAGTTCATATGTTCAATCCCTTTTCCTGTCTGTCAGAGTTAATGTTCAATCCCTGTCCCTGTCTGTCAGAGTTTATATGTTCAATCCCTGTCCTGTCTGTCAGGAGTATATATGTTCAATCTCTGTCCTGTCTGTCAGGAGTTTATATGTTCAAACCCTGTCTCTGTCTGTAAGTAGTTTATATGTTCAATCCCTGTCCATGTCTGTCAGGTGTTTATATGTTCAATCATTGTCCCTGCCTGTCAGGTGTTTATATGTTCAAACCGGTCCCTGTCTGTCAGAGTTTATATGTTCAATCCTAGTCCCTGTCTGTCAGGAGTTTATATGTTTAATCCCTGTCCCTGTCTGTAAGGAGATTATATGTTCAATCCCCGTCCCTCTCTGTCAGTGTTTATATGTTCAATTCCTGTCACTGTCTGCGAGAGTTCATATGTTGAATTCCTTTTGCTGTCTGTCAGAATTTATATGTTCAATCCCTGTCCTGTCTGTCAGGAGTATATATGTTCAATCCCTGTCCTGTCTGTCAGGAATTTATATGTTCGATCCCTGACTGTCTGTCAGGGGTTTATTTGATCACGCCCTGTCTCTGTCTGTCAGGAGTTTATATGTTCAATCCCCGTCCCTGTCTGTCAGGATTTAATATGTTCAATCCCTGTCCCTGTCTGTCAGGGGTTTATATGTTCAATCCGTGTCCCTGTCTTTCAGGGTTTTATATGTTCAATCCCTGTCCCTTTCTGTCAGGTGTTTTTCTGAATATACCCTGTCCTTGTTTGTCAGGTGTTTATATTAACATTCCCAGTCCTTGTCTGTCAGGTGTTTATATGTTCAATCAATGTGCCTGTCTGTCCGGAGTTTATATGTTCAATCTTTGTCCCCGTCTGTCAGGCGATTAAATGTTCAATCTCTGTCCCTGTATGTCAGAGTTAATCTGTTCAATCCCTGTCCCTGTCTGTCAGAGTTTATATGTTCAATCCCTGTCCTTGCATGTCAGGAGATTATATGTTTAAATACTGTCTCTGTCTGTAAGTATTTTATATGTTCAATCACTGTCCCTGCCGGTCAGGTGTTTATATGTTCAAACCCGTCCCTGTCTGTCAGAGATTATGTGTTCAATCCCTGTCCCTGTCTGACAGAGCATATATGTTCAATCCCTGTGCTGTCTGTCAGGAGTATATATGTTCAATCCCTGTACCTGTCTGTCAGGTGTTTATATGTTCAATCCCTCTACCTGTCTGTCAGAGTTTATATGTTCAATCCCTGTCCCTGTCTGTCAGGATTTAATATGTTCATTCCATGTCCCTGTCTGTCAGGAATTTATTTGATCACGCCCTGTCTCTGTCTGTCAGAAGTTTATATGTTCAATCCCTGTCCCTGTCTGTCAGGATTTAGTATGTTCAACCTCTGTCACTGTCTGTCAGGGGTTTATATGTTCAATCCGTGTCCCTGTCTTTCAGGGTTTTATATGTTCAATCACTGTCCCTTTCTGTCAGGTGTTTTTCAGAATATACCCTGTCCTTGTTTGTCAGGTGTTTATATGAACATTCCCTGTCCTTGTCTGTCAGGTGTTTATATGTTCCATCAATGTTCCTGTCTGTCCGGAGTTTATATGTTCAATCTTTGTCCCGTCTGTCAGGCGATTAAATGTTCAGTCTCTGTCCCTGTATGTCAGAGTTTATATGTTCAATCCCTGTCCCTGTGTGTCAGGAATTTATATGTTCAATCCCTGTCCTGTCTGTCAGGAGTATATATGTTCATTCACTGTCCCTGTCTGTCAGGAGTTTATATGTTTAATCCCTGTTCCTACCTGTCAGGAGTTAATATGTTCAATCCCTGTCCCTGTCTGAGAGCAGTTTATATGTTCAATTCCTATCCCTGTCTGTCAGGTGTCTATATGTTAAATCCCTGTCCCTGTCTGTGAGGAGATTATTTGTTCAATCCCAGTCCCTCTCTGTCAGCGTTTCTATGTTCAATTCCTGTCACTGTCTGTAAGAGTTCATATGTTGAATTCCTTTTGCTGTCTGTCAGAATTTATATGTTCAATGCCTGTGTCTGTCTGTCAGGAGTTTATATGTTCAATGCCTGTCCTTGTCTGTCAGGAGTTTATATGTTCAATCCCTCCCCTGCCTGTCAGGTGTATATATGTTCAATCCCTGTACCTGTCTGTCAGTGTTTATATGTTGAATCCCCGTCCCTCTCTGTCAGGATTTAATATGTTCAATCCATGTCCCTGTCTGTCAGGAGTTTATTTGATCACGCCCTGTGTCTGTCTGTCCGGAGTTTATATGTTCAATCTTTGTCCCTGTCTGTCAGGCGTTTAAATGTTCAATCTCTGTCCCTGTATGTCAGAGTTTATATGTTCAATCCCTGTCCCTGTGTGTCAGGAATTTATATGTTCAATCCTTGTACCTGTCTGTCAGGTGTTTATATCTTCAATTCCTGTCCTGTTTGTCAGGAGTTTATATGTTCAATCCCTGTCACTGTCTGTGAGAGTTCATATGTTCAATCCCTTTTCCTGTCTGTCAGAGTTAATGTTCAATCCCTGTCCCTGTCTGTCAGAGTTTATATGTTCAATCCCTGTCCTGTCTGTCAGGAGTATATATGTTCAATCCCTGTCCTGTCTGTCAGGAGTTTATATGTTCGATCCCTGACTGTCTGTCAGGAGTTTATATGTTCTTTCCCTGTCTCCGTCTGTCTGGAGTTTATATGTTCAATCCCTGTCCCTGCATGTCATGAGATTATATGTTCAAACCCTGTCTCTGTTTGTAAGGAGTTTATATGTTCAATCCCTGTCCATGTCTGTCAGGTGCTTATATGTTCAATCCCTGTCCCCGTCTGACAGAGTTTATATTTTCAAGTCCTGTCCCTGTCTGTCAGGATATTATATTTTCAATCCCTGTTCCTGTCTGTCAGAGTTTATATGTTCAGTCGCTGTCTCTGTCTGTCAGGAGTTTATACCTTCAATCCGTGCCCTATTTGTATGGAGTATATATGTTCAATCCCTGTCCTGCCTGTCAGCGGATTATATGTTCAATTCCTGTCCCTGTCTGTCAGGGGTTTATATGTTCAATCCGTGTCCCTGTCTTTCAGGGTTTTATATGTTCAATCCCTGTCCCTTTCTGTCAGGTGTTTTTCTGAATATACCCTGTCCTTGTTTGTCAGGTGTTTATATTAACATTCCCAGTCCTTGTCTGTCAGGTGTTTATATGATCAATCAATGTGCCTGTCTGTCCGGAGTTTATATGTTCAATCTTTGTCCCCGTCTGTCAGGCGATTAAATGTTCAATCTCTGTCCCTGTATGTCAGAGTTAATCTGTTCAATTCCTGTCCCTGTCTGTCAGAGTTTATATGTTCAATCCCTGTCCTTGCATGTCAGGAGATTATATGTTTAAATACTGTCTCTGTCTGTAAGTATTTTATATGTTCAATCACTGTCCCTGCCGGTCAGGTGTTTATATGTTCAAACCCGTCCCTGTCTGTCAGAGATTATGTGTTCAATCCCTGTCCCTGTCTGACAGAGCATATATGTTCAATCCCTGTGCTGTCTGTCAGGAGTATATATGTTGAATCCCTCCCCTGCCTGTCAGGTGTTTATATGTTCAATCCCTCTACCTGTCTGTCAGAGTTTATATGTTCAATCCCTGTCCCTGTCTGTCAGGATTTAATATGTTCATTCCATGTCCCTGTCTGTCAGGAATTTATTTGATCACGCCCTGTCTCTGTCTGTCAGAAGTTTATATGTTCAATCCCTGTCCCTGTCTGTCAGGATTTAATATGTTCAACCTCTGTCACTGTCTGTCAGGGGTTTATATGTTCAATCCGTGTCCCTGTCTTTCAGGGTTTTATATGTTCAATCACTGTCCCTTTCTGTCAGGTGTTTTTCAGAATATACCCTGTCCTTGTTTGTCAGGTGTTTATATGAACATTCCCTGTCCTTGTCTGTCAGGTGTTTATATGTTCCATCAATGTTCCTGTCTGTCCGGAGTTTATATGTTCAATCTTTGTCCCGTCTGTCAGGCGATTAAATGTTCAGTCTCTGTCCCTGTATGTCAGAGTTTATATGTTCAATCCCTGTCCCTGTGTGTCAGGAATTTATATGTTCAATCCCTGTCCTGTCTGTCAGGAGTATATATGTTCATTCACTGTCCCTGTCTGTCAGGAGTTTATATGTTTAATCCCTGTTCCTACCTGTCAGGAGTTAATATGTTCAATCCCTGTCCCTGTCTGAGAGCAGTTTATATGTTCAATTCCTATCCCTGTCTGTCAGGTGTCTATATGTTAAATCCCTGTCCCTGTCTGTGAGGAGATTATTTGTTCAATCCCAGTCCCTCTCTGTCAGCGTTTCTATGTTCAATTCCTGTCACTGTCTGTAAGAGTTCATATGTTGAATTCCTTTTGCTGTCTGTCAGAATTTATATGTTCAATGCCTGTGTCTGTCTGTCAGGAGTTTATATGTTCAATGCCTGTCCTTGTCTGTCAGGAGTTTATATGTTCAATCCCTCCCCTGCCTGTCAGGTGTATATATGTTCAATCCCTGTACCTGTCTGTCAGTGTTTATATGTTGAATCCCCGTCCCTCTCTGTCAGGATTTAATATGTTCAATCCATGTCCCTGTCTGTCAGGAGTTTATTTGATCACGCCCTGTGTCTGTCTGTCCGGAGTTTATATGTTCAATCTTTGTCCCTGTCTGTCAGGCGTTTAAATGTTCAATCTCTGTCCCTGTATGTCAGAGTTTATATGTTCAATCCCTGTCCCTGTGTGTCAGGAATTTATATGTTCAATCCTTGTACCTGTCTGTCAGGTGTTTATATCTTCAATTCCTGTCCTGTTTGTCAGGAGTTTATATGTTCAATCCCTGTCACTGTCTGTGAGAGTTCATATGTTCAATCCCTTTTCCTGTCTGTCAGAGTTAATGTTCAATCCCTGTCCCTGTCTGTCAGAGTTTATATGTTCAATCCCTGTCCTGTCTGTCAGGAGTATATATGTTCAATCCCTGTCCTGTCTGTCAGGAGTTTATATGTTCGATCCCTGACTGTCTGTCAGGAGTTTATATGTTCTTTCCCTGTCACCGTCTGTCTGGAGTTTATATGTTCAATCCCTGTCCCTGCATGTCATGAGATTATATGTTCAAACCCTGTCTCTGTTTGTAAGGAGTTTATATGTTCAATCCCTGTCCATGTCTGTCAGGTGCTTATATGTTCAATCCCTGTCCCCGTCTGACAGAGTTTATATTTTCAAGTCCTGTCCCTGTCTGTCAGGATATTATATTTTGAATCCCTGTTCCTGTCTGTCAGAGTTTATATGTTCAGTCGCTGTCTCTGTCTGTCAGGAGTTTATACCTTCAATCCGTGCCCTATTTGTATGGAGTATATATGTTCAATCCCTGTCCTGCCTGTCAGCGGATTATATGTTCAATCCCTGTCACTGTCTGTCAGAGATTATATGATCAATCCCTGTCCCTGTCTGTCAGAGTCTATCTGTTCAATCCCTTTTAATGTCTGTCAGAGTTTATATGTTCAATCCATGTCCTGTCTGTCAGGAGTGTATATATTCAATCCCTCTCCTGCCTGTCAGGTTTTTATATATTCAATCCCTGTCCCTGTCTGTCAGCAGTTTATATGTTCAATTGCTATCCCTGTCTGTCAGGTGTCTATATGTTAAATCCCTGTCCCTGTCTGTAAGGAGATTATATGTTCAATCCCCATCCCTCTCTGTCAGCGTTTCTATGTTCAATTCCTGTCACTGTCTGTCAGGAGTTTATATGTTGAATTCCTTTTGCTGTCTGTCAGAATTTATATGTTCAATGCCTGTGTCTGTCTGTCAGGAGTTTACATGTTCAATGCCTGTCCCTGTCTGTCAGGAGTTTATATGTTCAGCCCCTGTCTCTGTCTGTCAGGAGTTTATATGTTCAATCCCTGTCCCTGCCTGTCAGGAGTTTAAATGCTAAATCCCAGTCCCTGTCCGTCAGGAGTTTATATGTTCAATCCCCGTCCCTGTCTGTCAGGATTTAATATGTTCAATCCCTGTCCCTGTCTGTCAGGGGTTTATATGTTCAATCCGTGTCCCTGTCTTTCCGGGTTTTATATTTTCAATCACTGTCCCTTTCTGTCAGGTGTTTTTCTGAATATAACCTGTCCTTGTTTGTCAGGTGTTTATATGAACATTCCCTGTCCTTGTCTGTCAGGTGTTTATATGTTCTATCACTGTTCCTGTCTGTCCGGAGTTTATATGTTCAATCTTTGTCCCTGTCTGTCAGGCGATTAAATGTTCAATCTCTGTCCCTGTATGTCAGAGTTTATATGTTCAATCCCTGTCCCTGTGTGTCAGGAATTTATATGTTCAATCCTTGTACATGTCTGTCAGGTGTTTATATCTTCAATTCCTGTCCTGTTTGTCAGGAGTTTATATGTTCTATCCCTGTCACTATTTTTGAGAGTTCATATGTTCAATCCCTTTTCCTGTCTGTCAGAGTTAATGTTCAATCCCTGTCCCTGTCTGTCAGAGTTTATATGTTCAATCCCTGTCCTGTCTGTCAGGAGTATATATGTTCAATCTCTGTCCTGTCTGTCAGGAGTTTATATGTTCAAACCCTGTCTCTGTCTGTAAGTAGTTTATATGTTCAATCCCTGTCCATGTCTGTCAGGTGTTTATATGTTCAATCATTGTCCCTGCCTGTCAGGTGTTTATATGTTCAAACCGGTCCCTGTCTGTCAGAGTTTATATGTTCAATCCTAGTCCCTGTCTGTCAGGAGTTTATATGTTTAATCCCTGTCCCTGTCTGTAAGGAGATTATATGTTCAATCCCCGTCCCTCTCTGTCAGTGTTTATATGTTCAATTCCTGTCACTGTCTGCGAGAGTTCATATGTTGAATTCCTTTTGCTGTCTGTCAGAATTTATATGTTCAATCCCTGTCCTGTCTGTCAGGAGTATATATGTTCAATCCCTGTCCTGTCTGTCAGGAATTTATATGTTCGATCCCTGACTGTCTGTCAGGGGTTTATTTGATCACGCCCTGTCTCTGTCTGTCAGGAGTTTATATGTTCAATCCCCGTCCCTGTCTGTCAGGATTTAATATGTTCAATCCCTGTCCCTGTCTGTCAGGGGTTTATATGTTCAATCCGTGTCCCTGTCTTTCAGGGTTTTATATGTTCAATCCCTGTCCCTTTCTGTCAGGTGTTTTTCTGAATATACCCTGTCCTTGTTTGTCAGGTGTTTATATTAACATTCCCAGTCCTTGTCTGTCAGGTGTTTATATGTTCAATCAATGTGCCTGTCTGTCCGGAGTTTATATGTTCAATCTTTGTCCCCGTCTGTCAGGCGATTAAATGTTCAATCTCTGTCCCTGTATGTCAGAGTTAATCTGTTCAATCCCTGTCCCTGTCTGTCAGAGTTTATATGTTCAATCCCTGTCCTTGCATGTCAGGAGATTATATGTTTAAATACTGTCTCTGTCTGTAAGTATTTTATATGTTCAATCACTGTCCCTGCCGGTCAGGTGTTTATATGTTCAAACCCGTCCCTGTCTGTCAGAGATTATGTGTTCAATCCCTGTCCCTGTCTGACAGAGCATATATGTTCAATCCCTGTGCTGTCTGTCAGGAGTATATATGTTCAATCCCTGTACCTGTCTGTCAGTGTTTATATGTTGAATCCCCGTCCCTCTCTGTCAGGATTTAATATGTTCAATCCATGTCCCTGTCTGTCAGGAGTTTATTTGATCACGCCCTGTGTCTGTCTGTCCGGAGTTTATATGTTCAATCTTTGTCCCTGTCTGTCAGGCGTTTAAATGTTCAATCTCTGTCCCTGTATGTCAGAGTTTATATGTTCAATCCCTGTCCCTGTGTGTCAGGAATTTATATGTTCAATCCTTGTACCTGTCTGTCAGGTGTTTATATCTTCAATTCCTGTCCTGTTTGTCAGGAGTTTATATGTTCAATCCCTGTCACTGTCTGTGAGAGTTCATATGTTCAATCCCTTTTCCTGTCTGTCAGAGTTAATGTTCAATCCCTGTCCCTGTCTGTCAGAGTTTATATGTTCAATCCCTGTCCTGTCTGTCAGGAGTATATATGTTCAATCCCTGTCCTGTCTGTCAGGAGTTTATATGTTCGATCCCTGACTGTCTGTCAGGAGTTTATATGTTCTTTCCCTGTCTCCGTCTGTCTGGAGTTTATATGTTCAATCCCTGTCCCTGCATGTCATGAGATTATATGTTCAAACCCTGTCTCTGTTTGTAAGGAGTTTATATGTTCAATCCCTGTCCATGTCTGTCAGGTGCTTATATGTTCAATCCCTGTCCCCGTCTGACAGAGTTTATATTTTCAAGTCCTGTCCCTGTCTGTCAGGATATTATATTTTCAATCCCTGTTCCTGTCTGTCAGAGTTTATATGTTCAGTCGCTGTCTCTGTCTGTCAGGAGTTTATACCTTCAATCCGTGCCCTATTTGTATGGAGTATATATGTTCAATCCCTGTCCTGCCTGTCAGCGGATTATATGTTCAATTCCTGTCCCTGTCTGTCAGGGGTTTATATGTTCAATCCGTGTCCCTGTCTTTCAGGGTTTTATATGTTCAATCCCTGTCCCTTTCTGTCAGGTGTTTTTCTGAATATACCCTGTCCTTGTTTGTCAGGTGTTTATATTAACATTCCCAGTCCTTGTCTGTCAGGTGTTTATATGTTCAATCAATGTGCCTGTCTGTCCGGAGTTGATATGTTCAATCTTTGTCCCCGTCTGTCAGGCGATTAAATGTTCAATCTCTGTCCCTGCCGGTCAGGTGTTTATATGTTCAAACCCGTCCCTGTCTGTCAGAGATTATGTGTTCAATCCCTGTCCCTGTCTGACAGAGCATATATGTTCAATCCCTGTGCTGTCTGTCAGGAGTATATATGTTGAATCCCTCCCCTGCCTGTCAGGTGTTTATATGTTCAATCCCTCTACCTGTCTGTCAGAGTTTATATGTTCAATCCCTGTCCCTGTCTGTCAGGATTTAATATGTTCATTCCATGTCCCTGTCTGTCAGGAATTTATTTGATCACGCCCTGTCTCTGTCTGTCAGAAGTTTATATGTTCAATCCCTGTCCCTGTCTGTCAGGATTTAATATGTTCAACCTCTGTCACTGTCTGTCAGGGGTTTATATGTTCAATCCGTGTCCCTGTCTTTCAGGGTTTTATATGTTCAATCACTGTCCCTTTCTGTCAGGTGTTTTTCAGAATATACCCTGTCCTTGTTTGTCAGGTGTTTATATGAACATTCCCTGTCCTTGTCTGTCAGGTGTTTATATGTTCCATCAATGTTCCTGTCTGTCCGGAGTTTATATGTTCAATCTTTGTCCCGTCTGTCAGGCGATTAAATGTTCAGTCTCTGTCCCTGTATGTCAGAGTTTATATGTTCAATCCCTGTCCCTGTGTGTCAGGAATTTATATGTTCAATCCCTGTCCTGTCTGTCAGGAGTATATATGTTCATTCACTGTCCCTGTCTGTCAGGAGTTTATATGTTTAATCCCTGTTCCTACCTGTCAGGAGTTAATATGTTCAATCCCTGTCCCTGTCTGAGAGCAGTTTATATGTTCAATTCCTATCCCTGTCTGTCAGGTGTCTATATGTTAAATCCCTGTCCCTGTCTGTGAGGAGATTATTTGTTCAATCCCAGTCCCTCTCTGTCAGCGTTTCTATGTTCAATTCCTGTCACTGTCTGTAAGAGTTCATATGTTGAATTCCTTTTGCTGTCTGTCAGAATTTATATGTTCAATGCCTGTGTCTGTCTGTCAGGAGTTTATATGTTCAATGCCTGTCCTTGTCTGTCAGGAGTTTATATGTTCAATCCCTCCCCTGCCTGTCAGGTGTATATATGTTCAATCCCTGTACCTGTCTGTCAGTGTTTATATGTTGAATCCCCGTCCCTCTCTGTCAGGATTTAATATGTTCAATCCATGTCCCTGTCTGTCAGGAGTTTATTTGATCACGCCCTGTGTCTGTCTGTCCGGAGTTTATATGTTCAATCTTTGTCCCTGTCTGTCAGGCGTTTAAATGTTCAATCTCTGTCCCTGTATGTCAGAGTTTATATGTTCAATCCCTGTCCCTGTGTGTCAGGAATTTATATGTTCAATCCTTGTACCTGTCTGTCAGGTGTTTATATCTTCAATTCCTGTCCTGTTTGTCAGGAGTTTATATGTTCAATCCCTGTCACTGTCTGTGAGAGTTCATATGTTCAATCCCTTTTCCTGTCTGTCAGAGTTAATGTTCAATCCCTGTCCCTGTCTGTCAGAGTTTATATGTTCAATCCCTGTCCTGTCTGTCAGGAGTATATATGTTCAATCCCTGTCCTGTCTGTCAGGAGTTTATATGTTCGATCCCTGACTGTCTGTCAGGAGTTTATATGTTCTTTCCCTGTCACCGTCTGTCTGGAGTTTATATGTTCAATCCCTGTCCCTGCATGTCATGAGATTATATGTTCAAACCCTGTCTCTGTTTGTAAGGAGTTTATATGTTCAATCCCTGTCCATGTCTGTCAGGTGCTTATATGTTCAATCCCTGTCCCCGTCTGACAGAGTTTATATTTTCAAGTCCTGTCCCTGTCTGTCAGGATATTATATTTTGAATCCCTGTTCCTGTCTGTCAGAGTTTATATGTTCAGTCGCTGTCTCTGTCTGTCAGGAGTTTATACCTTCAATCCGTGCCCTATTTGTATGGAGTATATATGTTCAATCCCTGTCCTGCCTGTCAGCGGATTATATGTTCAATCCCTGTCACTGTCTGTCAGAGATTATATGATCAATCCCTGTCCCTGTCTGTCAGAGTCTATCTGTTCAATCCCTTTTAATGTCTGTCAGAGTTTATATGTTCAATCCATGTCCTGTCTGTCAGGAGTGTATATATTCAATCCCTCTCCTGCCTGTCAGGTTTTTATATATTCAATCCCTGTCCCTGTCTGTCAGCAGTTTATATGTTCAATTGCTATCCCTGTCTGTCAGGTGTCTATATGTTAAATCCCTGTCCCTGTCTGTAAGGAGATTATATGTTCAATCCCCATCCCTCTCTGTCAGCGTTTCTATGTTCAATTCCTGTCACTGTCTGTCAGGAGTTTATATGTTGAATTCCTTTTGCTGTCTGTCAGAATTTATATGTTCAATGCCTGTGTCTGTCTGTCAGGAGTTTACATGTTCAATGCCTGTCCCTGTCTGTCAGGAGTTTATATGTTCAGCCCCTGTCTCTGTCTGTCAGGAGTTTATATGTTCAATCCCTGTCCCTGCCTGTCAGGAGTTTAAATGCTAAATCCCAGTCCCTGTCCGTCAGGAGTTTATATGTTCAATCCCCGTCCCTGTCTGTCAGGATTTAATATGTTCAATCCCTGTCCCTGTCTGTCAGGGGTTTATATGTTCAATCCGTGTCCCTGTCTTTCCGGGTTTTATATTTTCAATCACTGTCCCTTTCTGTCAGGTGTTTTTCTGAATATAACCTGTCCTTGTTTGTCAGGTGTTTATATGAACATTCCCTGTCCTTGTCTGTCAGGTGTTTATATGTTCTATCACTGTTCCTGTCTGTCCGGAGTTTATATGTTCAATCTTTGTCCCTGTCTGTCAGGCGATTAAATGTTCAATCTCTGTCCCTGTATGTCAGAGTTTATATGTTCAATCCCTGTCCCTGTGTGTCAGGAATTTATATGTTCAATCCTTGTACATGTCTGTCAGGTGTTTATATCTTCAATTCCTGTCCTGTTTGTCAGGAGTTTATATGTTCTATCCCTGTCACTATTTTTGAGAGTTCATATGTTCAATCCCTTTTCCTGTCTGTCAGAGTTAATGTTCAATCCCTGTCCCTGTCTGTCAGAGTTTATATGTTCAATCCCTGTCCTGTCTGTCAGGAGTATATATGTTCAATCTCTGTCCTGTCTGTCAGGAGTTTATATGTTCAAACCCTGTCTCTGTCTGTAAGTAGTTTATATGTTCAATCCCTGTCCATGTCTGTCAGGTGTTTATATGTTCAATCATTGTCCCTGCCTGTCAGGTGTTTATATGTTCAAACCGGTCCCTGTCTGTCAGAGTTTATATGTTCAATCCTAGTCCCTGTCTGTCAGGAGTTTATATGTTTAATCCCTGTCCCTGTCTGTAAGGAGATTATATGTTCAATCCCCGTCCCTCTCTGTCAGTGTTTATATGTTCAATTCCTGTCACTGTCTGCGAGAGTTCATATGTTGAATTCCTTTTGCTGTCTGTCAGAATTTATATGTTCAATCCCTGTCCTGTCTGTCAGGAGTATATATGTTCAATCCCTGTCCTGTCTGTCAGGAATTTATATGTTCGATCCCTGACTGTCTGTCAGGGGTTTATTTGATCACGCCCTGTCTCTGTCTGTCAGGAGTTTATATGTTCAATCCCCGTCCCTGTCTGTCAGGATTTAATATGTTCAATCCCTGTCCCTGTCTGTCAGGGGTTTATATGTTCAATCCGTGTCCCTGTCTTTCAGGGTTTTATATGTTCAATCCCTGTCCCTTTCTGTCAGGTGTTTTTCTGAATATACCCTGTCCTTGTTTGTCAGGTGTTTATATTAACATTCCCAGTCCTTGTCTGTCAGGTGTTTATATGTTCAATCAATGTGCCTGTCTGTCCGGAGTTTATATGTTCAATCTTTGTCCCCGTCTGTCAGGCGATTAAATGTTCAATCTCTGTCCCTGTATGTCAGAGTTAATCTGTTCAATCCCTGTCCCTGTCTGTCAGAGTTTATATGTTCAATCCCTGTCCTTGCATGTCAGGAGATTATATGTTTAAATACTGTCTCTGTCTGTAAGTATTTTATATGTTCAATCACTGTCCCTGCCGGTCAGGTGTTTATATGTTCAAACCCGTCCCTGTCTGTCAGAGATTATGTGTTCAATCCCTGTCCCTGTCTGACAGAGCATATATGTTCAATCCCTGTGCTGTCTGTCAGGAGTATATATGTTGAATCCCTCCCCTGCCTGTCAGGTGTTTATATGTTCAATCCCTCTACCTGTCTGTCAGAGTTTATATGTTCAATCCCTGTCCCTGTCTGTCAGGATTTAATATGTTCATTCCATGTCCCTGTCTGTCAGGAATTTATTTGATCACGCCCTGTCTCTGTCTGTCAGAAGTTTATATGTTCAATCCCTGTCCCTGTCTGTCAGGATTTAATATGTTCAACCTCTGTCACTGTCTGTCAGGGGTTTATATGTTCAATCCGTGTCCCTGTCTTTCAGGGTTTTATATGTTCAATCACTGTCCCTTTCTGTCAGGTGTTTTTCAGAATATACCCTGTCCTTGTTTGTCAGGTGTTTATATGAACATTCCCTGTCCTTGTCTGTCAGGTGTTTATATGTTCCATCAATGTTCCTGTCTGTCCGGAGTTTATATGTTCAATCTTTGTCCCGTCTGTCAGGCGATTAAATGTTCAGTCTCTGTCCCTGTATGTCAGAGTTTATATGTTCAATCCCTGTCCCTGTGTGTCAGGAATTTATATGTTCAATCCCTGTCCTGTCTGTCAGGAGTATATATGTTCATTCACTGTCCCTGTCTGTCAGGAGTTTATATGTTTAATCCCTGTTCCTACCTGTCAGGAGTTAATATGTTCAATCCCTGTCCCTGTCTGAGAGCAGTTTATATGTTCAATTCCTATCCCTGTCTGTCAGGTGTCTATATGTTAAATCCCTGTCCCTGTCTGTGAGGAGATTATTTGTTCAATCCCAGTCCCTCTCTGTCAGCGTTTCTATGTTCAATTCCTGTCACTGTCTGTAAGAGTTCATATGTTGAATTCCTTTTGCTGTCTGTCAGAATTTATATGTTCAATGCCTGTGTCTGTCTGTCAGGAGTTTATATGTTCAATGCCTGTCCTTGTCTGTCAGGAGTTTATATGTTCAACCCCTCCCCTGCCTGTCAGGTGTATATATGTTCAATCCCTGTACCTGTCTGTCAGTGTTTATATGTTGAATCCCCGTCCCTCTCTGTCAGGATTTAATATGTTCAATCCATGTCCCTGTCTGTCAGGAGTTTATTTGATCACGCCCTGTGTCTGTCTGTCCGGAGTTTATATGTTCAATCTTTGTCCCTGTCTGTCAGGCGTTTAAATGTTCAATCTCTGTCCCTGTATGTCAGAGTTTATATGTTCAATCCCTGTCCCTGTGTGTCAGGAATTTATATGTTCAATCCTTGTACCTGTCTGTCAGGTGTTTATATCTTCAATTCCTGTCCTGTTTGTCAGGAGTTTATATGTTCAATCCCTGTCACTGTCTGTGAGAGTTCATATGTTCAATCCCTTTTCCTGTCTGTCAGAGTTAATGTTCAATCCCTGTCCCTGTCTGTCAGAGTTTATATGTTCAATCCCTGTCCTGTCTGTCAGGAGTATATATGTTCAATCCCTGTCCTGTCTGTCAGGAGTTTATATGTTCGATCCCTGACTGTCTGTCAGGAGTTTATATGTTCTTTCCCTGTCTCCGTCTGTCTGGAGTTTATATGTTCAATCCCTGTCCCTGCATGTCATGAGATTATATGTTCAAACCCTTTCTCTGTTTGTAAGGAGTTTATATGTTCAATCCCTGTCCATGTCTGTCAGGTGCTTATATGTTCAATCCCTGTCCCCGTCTGACAGAGTTTATATTTTCAAGTCCTGTCCCTGTCTGTCAGGATATTATATTTTCAATCCCTGTTCCTGTCTGTCAGAGTTTATATGTTCAGTCGCTGTCTCTGTCTGTCAGGAGTTTATACCTTCAATCCGTGCCCTATTTGTATGGAGTATATATGTTCAATCCCTGTCCTGCCTGTCAGCGGATTATATGTTCAATCCCTGTCACTGTCTGTCAGAGATTATATGATCAATCCCTGTCCCTGTCTGTCAGAGTCTATCTGTTCAATCCCTTTTAATGTCTGTCAGAGTTTATATGTTCAATCCATGTCCTGTCTGTCAGGAGTGTATATATTCAATCCCTCTCCTGCCTGTCAGGTTTTTATATATTCAATCCCTGTCCCTGTCTTTCAGCAGTTTATATGTTCAATTGCTATCCCTGTCTGTCAGGTGTCTATATGTTAAATCCCTGTCCCTGTCTGTAAGGAGGTTATATGTTCAATCCCCATCCCTCTCTGTCAGCGTTTCTATGTTCAATTCCTGTCACTGTCTGTCAGGAGTTTATATGTTGAATTCCTTTTGCTGTCTGTCAGAATTTATATGTTCAATGCCTGTGTCTGTCTGTCAAGAGTTTACATGTTCAATGCCTGTCCCTGTCTGTCAGGAGTTTATATGTTCAGCCCCTGTCTCTGTCTGTCAGGAGTTTATATGTTCAATCCCTGTCCCTGCCTGTCAGGAGTTTAAATGCTAAATCCCAGTCCCTGTCCGTCAGGAGTTTATATGTTCAATCCCCGTCCCTGTCTGTCAGGATTTAATATGTTCAATCCCTGTCCCTGTCTGTCAGGGGTTTATATGTTCAATCCGTGTCCCTGTCTTTCCGGGTTTTATATTTTCAATCACTGTCCCTTTCTGTCAGGTGTTTTTCTGAATATAACCTGTCCTTGTTTGTCAGGTGTTTATATGAACATTCCCTGTCCTTGTCTGTCAGGTGTTTATATGTTCTATCACTGTTCCTGTCTGTCCGGAGTTTATATGTTCAATCTTTGTCCCTGTCTGTCAGGCGATTAAATGTTCAATCTCTGTCCCTGTATGTCAGAGTTTATATGTTCAATCCCTGTCCCTGTGTGTCAGGAATTTATATGTTCAATCCTTGTACATGTCTGTCAGGTGTTTATATCTTCAATTCCTGTCCTGTTTGTCAGGAGTTTATATGTTCTATCCCTGTCACTATTTTTGAGAGTTCATATGTTCAATCCCTTTTCCTGTCTGTCAGAGTTAATGTTCAATCCCTGTCCCTGTCTGTCAGAGTTTATATGTTCAATCCCTGTCCTGTCTGTCAGGAGTATATATGTTCAATCTCTGTCCTGTCTGTCAGGAGTTTATATGTTCAAACCCTGTCTCTGTCTGTAAGTAGTTTATATGTTCAATCCCTGTCCATGTCTGTCAGGTGTTTATATGTTCAATCATTGTCCCTGCCTGTCAGGTGTTTATATGTTCAAACCGGTCCCTGTCTGTCAGAGTTTATATGTTCAATCCTAGTCCCTGTCTGTCAGGAGTTTATATGTTTAATCCCTGTCCCTGTCTGTAAGGAGATTATATGTTCAATCCCCGTCCCTCTCTGTCAGTGTTTATATGTTCAATTCCTGTCACTGTCTGCGAGAGTTCATATGTTGAATTCCTTTTGCTGTCTGTCAGAATTTATATGTTCAATCCCTGTCCTGTCTGTCAGGAGTATATATGTTCAATCCCTGTCCTGTCTGTCAGGAATTTATATGTTCGATCCCTGACTGTCTGTCAGGAGTTTATATGTTCAATCCCTGTCCCTGCCTGTCAGGAGTTTAAATGCTAAATCCCAGTCCCTGTCCGTCAGGAGTTTATATGTTCAATCCCCGTCCCTGTCTGTCAGGATTTAATATGTTCAATCCCTGTCCCTGTCTGTCAGGGGTTTATATGTTCAATCCGTGTCCCTGTCTTTCAGGTTTTTATATGTTCAATCCCTGTCCCTTTCTGTCAGGTGTTTTTCTGAATATACCCTGTCCTTGTTTGTCAGGTGTTTATATTAACATTCCCAGTCCTTGTCTGTCAGGTGTTTATATGTTCAATCAATGTGCCTGTCTGTCCGGAGTTTATATGTTCAATCTTTGTCCCCGTCTGTCAGGCGATTAAATGTTCAATCTCTGTCCCTGTATGTCAGAGTTAATCTGTTCAATCCCTGCCCCTGTCTGTCAGAGTTTATATGTTCAATCCCTGTCCTTGCATGTCAGGAGATTATATGTTTAAATACTGTCTCTGTCTGTAAGTATTTTATATGTTCAATCACTGTCCCTGCCGGTCAGGTGTTTATATGTTCAAACCCGTCCCTGTCTGTCAGAGATTATGTGTTCAATCCCTGTCCCTGTCTGACAGAGCATGTATGTTCAATCCCTGTGCTGTCTGTCAGGAGTATATATGTTGAATCCCTCCCCTGCCTGTCAGGTGTTTATATGTTCAATCCCTCTACCTGTCTGTCAGAGTTTATATGTTCAATCCCTGTCCCTGTCTGTCAGGATTTAATATGTTCATTCCATGTCCCTGTCTGTCAGGAATTTATTTGATCACGCCCTGTCTCTGTCTGTCAGAAGTTTATATGTTCAATCCCTGTCCCTGTCTGTCAGGATTTAATATGTTCAACCTCTGTCACTGTCCGTCAGGGGTTTATATGTTCAATCCGTGTCCCTGTCTTTCAGGGTTTTATATGTTCAATCACTGTCCCTTTCTGTCAGGTGTTTTTCAGAATATACCCTGTCCTTGTTTGTCAGGTGTTTATATGAACATTCCCTGTCCTTGTCTGTCAGGTGTTTATATGTTCCATCAATGTTCCTGTCTGTCCGGAGTTTATATGTTCAATCTTTGTCCCGTCTGTCAGGCGATTAAATGTTCAGTCTCTGTCCCTGTATGTCAGAGTTTATATGTTCAATCCCTGTCCCTGTGTGTCAGGAATTTATATGTTCAATCCCTGTCCTGTCTGTCAGGAGTATATATGTTCATTCACTGTCCCTGTCTGTCAGGAGTTTATATGTTTAATCCCTGTTCCTACCTGTCAGGAGTTAATATGTTCAATCCCTGTCCCTGTCTGAGAGCAGTTTATATGTTCAATTCCTATCCCTGTCTGTCAGGTGTCTATATGTTAAATCCCTGTCCCTGTCTGTGAGGAGATTATTTGTTCAATCCCAGTCCCTCTCTGTCAGCGTTTCTATGTTCAATTCCTGTCACTGTCTGTAAGAGTTCATATGTTGAATTCCTTTTGCTGTCTGTCAGAATTTATATGTTCAATGCCTGTGTCTGTCTGTCAGGAGTTTATATGTTCAATGCCTGTCCTTGTCTGTCAGGAGTTTATATGTTCAATCCCTCCCCTGCCTGTCAGGTGTATATATGTTCAATCCCTGTACCTGTCTGTCAGTGTTTATATGTTGAATCCCCGTCCCTCTCTGTCAGGATTTAATATGTTCAATCCATGTCCCTGTCTGTCAGGAGTTTATTTGATCACGCCCTGTGTCTGTCTGTCCGGAGTTTATATGTTCAATCTCTGTCCCTGTATGTCAGAGTTTATATGTTCAATCCCTGTCCCTGTGTGTCAGGAATTTATATGTTCAATCCTTGTACCTGTCTGTCAGGTGTTTATATCTTCAATTCCTGTCCTGTTTGTCAGGAGTTTATATGTTCAATCCCTGTCACTGTCTGTGAGAGTTCATATGTTCAATCCCTTTTCCTGTCTGTCAGAGTTAATGTTCAATCCCTGTCCCTGTCTGTCAGAGTTTATATGTTCAATCCCTGTCCTGTCTGTCAGGAGTATATATGTTCAATCTCTGTCCTGTCTGTCAGGAGTTTATATGTTCAAACCCTGTCTCTGTCTGTAAGTAGTTTATATGTTCAATCCCTGTCCATGTCTGTCAGGTGTTTATATGTTCAATCATTGTCCCTGCCTGTCAGGTGTTTATATGTTCAAACCGGTCCCTGTCTGTCAGAGTTTATATGTTCAATCCTAGTCCCTGTCTGTCAGGAGTTTATATGTTTAATCCCTGTCCCTGTCTGTAAGGAGATTATATGTTCAATCCCCGTCCCTCTCTGTCAGTGTTTATATGTTCAATTCCTGTCACTGTCTGCGAGAGTTCATATGTTGAATTCCTTTTGCTGTCTGTCAGAATTTATATGTTCAATCCCTGTCCTGTCTGTCAGGAGTATATATGTTCAATCCCTGTCCTGTCTGTCAGGAATTTATATGTTCGATCCCTGACTGTCTGTCAGGGGTTTATTTGATCACCCCCTGTCTCTGTCTGTCAGGAGTTTATATGTTCAATCCCCGTCCCTGTCTGTCAGGATTTAATATGTTCAATCCCTGTCCCTGTCTGTCAGGGGTTTATATGTTCAATCCGTGTCCCTGTCTTTCAGGGTTTTATATGTTCAATCCCTGTCCCTTTCTGTCAGGTGTTTTTCTGAATATACCCTGTCCTTGTTTGTCAGGTGTTTATATTAACATTCCCAGTCCTTGTCTGTCAGGTGTTTATATGTTCAATCAATGTGCCTGTCTGTCCGGAGTTTATATGTTCAATCTTTGTCCCCGTCTGTCAGGCGATTAAATGTTCAATCTCTGTCCCTGTATGTCAGAGTTAATCTGTTCAATTCCTGTCCCTGTCTGTCAGAGTTTATATGTTCAATCCCTGTCCTTGCATGTCAGGAGATTATATGTTTAAATACTGTCTCTGTCTGTAAGTATTTTATATGTTCAATCACTGTCCCTGCCGGTCAGGTGTTTATATGTTCAAACCCGTCCCTGTCTGTCAGAGATTATGTGTTCAATCCCTGTCCCTGTCTGACAGAGCAAGTATGTTCAATCCCTGTGCTGTCTGTCAGGAGTATATATGTTGAATCCCTCCCCTGCCTGTCAGGTGTTTATATGTTCAATCCCTCTACCTGTCTGTCAGAGTTTATATGTTCAATCCCTGTCCCTGTCTGTCAGGATTTAATATGTTCATTCCATGTCCCTGTCTGTCAGGAATTTATTTGATCACGCCCTGTCTCTGTCTGTCAGAAGTTTATATGTTCAATCCCTGTCCCTGTCTGTCAGGATTTAATATGTTCAACCTCTGTCACTGTCTGTCAGGGGTTTATATGTTCAATCCGTGTCCCTGTCTTTCAGGGTTTTATATGTTCAATCACTGTCCCTTTCTGTCAGGTGTTTTTCAGAATATACCCTGTCCTTGTTTGTCAGGTGTTTATATGAACATTCCCTGTCCTTGTCTGTCAGGTGTTTATATGTTCCATCAATGTTCCTGTCTGTCCGGAGTTTATATGTTCAATCTTTGTCCCGTCTGTCAGGCGATTAAATGTTCAGTCTCTGTCCCTGTATGTCAGAGTTTATATGTTCAATCCCTGTCCCTGTGTGTCAGGAATTTATATGTTCAATCCCTGTCCTGTCTGTCAGGAGTATATATGTTCATTCACTGTCCCTGTCTGTCAGGAGTTTATATGTTTAATCCCTGTTCCTACCTGTCAGGAGTTAATATGTTCAATCCCTGTCCCTGTCTGAGAGCAGTTTATATGTTCAATTCCTATCCCTGTCTGTCAGGTGTCTATATGTTAAATCCCTGTCCCTGTCTGTGAGGAGATTATTTGTTCAATCCCAGTCCCTCTCTGTCAGCGTTTCTATGTTCAATTCCTGTCACTGTCTGTAAGAGTTCATATGTTGAATTCCTTTTGCTGTCTGTCAGAATTTATATGTTCAATGCCTGTGTCTGTCTGTCAGGAGTTTATATGTTCAATGCCTGTCCTTGTCTGTCAGGAGTTTATATGTTCAATCCCTCCCCTGCCTGTCAGGTGTATATATGTTCAATCCCTGTACCTGTCTGTCAGTGTTTATATGTTGAATCCCCGTCCCTCTCTGTCAGGATTTAATATGTTCAATCCATGTCCCTGTCTGTCAGGAGTTTATTTGATCACGCCCTGTGTCTGTCTGTCCGGAGTTTATATGTTCAATCTCTGTCCCTGTATGTCAGAGTTTATATGTTCAATCCCTGTCCCTGTGTGTCAGGAATTTATATGTTCAATCCTTGTACCTGTCTGTCAGGTGTTTATATCTTCAATTCCTGTCCTGTTTGTCAGGAGTTTATATGTTCAATCCCTGTCACTGTCTGTGAGAGTTCATATGTTCAATCCCTTTTCCTGTCTGTCAGAGTTAATGTTCAATCCCTGTCCCTGTCTGTCAGAGTTTATATGTTCAATCCCTGTCCTGTCTGTCAGGAGTATATATGTTCAATCTCTGTCCTGTCTGTCAGGAGTTTATATGTTCAAACCCTGTCTCTGTCTGTAAGTAGTTTATATGTTCAATCCCTGTCCATGTCTGTCAGGTGTTTATATGTTCAATCATTGTCCCTGCCTGTCAGGTGTTTATATGTTCAAACCGGTCCCTGTCTGTCAGAGTTTATATGTTCAATCCTAGTCCCTGTCTGTCAGGAGTTTATATGTTTAATCCCTGTCCCTGTCTGTAAGGAGATTATATGTTCAATCCCCGTCCCTCTCTGTCAGTGTTTATATGTTCAATTCCTGTCACTGTCTGCGAGAGTTCATATGTTGAATTCCTTTTGCTGTCTGTCAGAATTTATATGTTCAATCCCTGTCCTGTCTGTCAGGAGTATATATGTTCAATCCCTGTCCTGTCTGTCAGGAATTTATATGTTCGATCCCTGACTGTCTGTCAGGGGTTTATTTGATCACCCCCTGTCTCTGTCTGTCAGGAGTTTATATGTTCAATCCCCGTCCCTGTCTGTCAGGATTTAATATGTTCAATCCCTGTCCCTGTCTGTCAGGGGTTTATATGTTCAATCCGTGTCCCTGTCTTTCAGGGTTTTATATGTTCAATCCCTGTCCCTTTCTGTCAGGTGTTTTTCTGAATATACCCTGTCCTTGTTTGTCAGGTGTTTATATTAACATTCCCAGTCCTTGTCTGTCAGGTGTTTATATGTTCAATCAATGTGCCTGTCTGTCCGGAGTTTATATGTTCAATCTTTGTCCCCGTCTGTCAGGCGATTAAATGTTCAATCTCTGTCCCTGTATGTCAGAGTTAATCTGTTCAATTCCTGTCCCTGTCTGTCAGAGTTTATATGTTCAATCCCTGTCCTTGCATGTCAGGAGATTATATGTTTAAATACTGTCTCTGTCTGTAAGTATTTTATATGTTCAATCACTGTCCCTGCCGGTCAGGTGTTTATATGTTCAAACCCGTCCCTGTCTGTCAGAGATTATGTGTTCAATCCCTGTCCCTGTCTGACAGAGCATGTATGTTCAATCCCTGTGCTGTCTGTCAGGAGTATATATGTTGAATCCCTCCCCTGCCTGTCAGGTGTTTATATGTTCAATCCCTCTACCTGTCTGTCAGAGTTTATATGTTCAATCCCTGTCCCTGTCTGTCAGGATTTAATATGTTCATTCCATGTCCCTGTCTGTCAGGAATTTATTTGATCACGCCCTGTCTCTGTCTGTCAGAAGTTTATATGTTCAATCCCTGTCCCTGTCTGTCAGGATTTAATATGTTCAACCTCTGTCACTGTCTGTCAGGGGTTTATATGTTCAATCCGTGTCCCTGTCTTTCAGGGTTTTATATGTTCAATCACTGTCCCTTTCTGTCAGGTGTTTTTCAGAATATACCCTGTCCTTGTTTGTCAGGTGTTTATATGAACATTCCCTGTCCTTGTCTGTCAGGTGTTTATATGTTCCATCAATGTTCCTGTCTGTCCGGAGTTTATATGTTCAATCTTTGTCCCGTCTGTCAGGCGATTAAATGTTCAGTCTCTGTCCCTGTATGTCAGAGTTTATATGTTCAATCCCTGTCCCTGTGTGTCAGGAATTTATATGTTCAATCCCTGTCCTGTCTGTCAGGAGTATATATGTTCATTCACTGTCCCTGTCTGTCAGGAGTTTATATGTTTAATCCCTGTTCCTACCTGTCAGGAGTTAATATGTTCAATCCCTGTCCCTGTCTGAGAGCAGTTTATATGTTCAATTCCTATCCCTGTCTGTCAGGTGTCTATATGTTAAATCCCTGTCCCTGTCTGTGAGGAGATTATTTGTTCAATCCCAGTCCCTCTCTGTCAGCGTTTCTATGTTCATTTCCTGTCACTGTCTGTAAGAGTTCATATGTTGAATTCCTTTTGCTGTCTGTCAGAATTTATATGTTCAATGCCTGTGTCTGTCTGTCAGGAGTTTATATGTTCAATGCCTGTCCTTGTCTGTCAGGAGTTTATATGTTCAATCCCTCCCCTGCCTGTCAGGTGTATATATGTTCAATCCCTGTACCTGTCTGTCAGTGTTTATATGTTGAATCCCCGTCCCTCTCTGTCAGGATTTAATATGTTCAATCCATGTCCCTGTCTGTCAGGAGTTTATTTGATCACGCCCTGTGTCTGTCTGTCCGGAGTTTATATGTTCAATCTTTGTCCCTGTCTGTCAGGCGTTTAAATGTTCAATCTCTGTCCCTGTATGTCAGAGTTTATATGTTCAATCCCTGTCCCTGTGTGTCAGGAATTTATATGTTCAATCCTTGTACCTGTCTGTCAGGTGTTTATATCTTCAATTCCTGTCCTGTTTGTCAGGAGTTTATATGTTCAATCCCTGTCACTGTCTGTGAGAGTTCATATGTTCAATCCCTTTTCCTGTCTGTCAGAGTTAATGTTCAATCCCTGTCCCTGTCTGTCAGAGTTTATATGTTCAATCCCTGTCCTGTCTGTCAGGAGTATATATGTTCAATCCCTGTCCTGTCTGTCAGGAGTTTATATGTTCGATCCCTGACTGTCTGTCAGGAGTTTATATGTTCTTTCCCTGTCTCCGTCTGTCAGGTGTTTATATGTTCAATCCCTCTACCTGTCTGTCAGAGTTTATATGTTCAATCCCTGTCCCTGTCTGTCAGGATTTAATATGTTCATTCCATGTCCCTGTCTGTCAGGAATTTATTTGATCACGCCCTGTCTCTGTCTGTCAGAAGTTTATATGTTCAATCCCTGTCCCTGTCTGTCAGGATTTAATATGTTCAACCTCTGTCCCTGTCTGTCAGGGGTTTATATGTTCAATCCGTGTCCCTGTCTTTCAGGGTTTTATATGTTCAATCACTGTCCCTTTCTGTCAGGTGTTTTTCAGAATATACCCTGTCCTTGTTTGTCAGGTGTTTATATGAACATTCCCTGTCCTTGTCTGTCAGGTGTTTATATGTTCCATCAATGTTCCTGTCTGTCCGGAGTTTATATGTTCAATCTTTGTTCCGTCTGTCAGGCGATTAAATGTTCAATCTCTGTCCCTGTATGTCAGAGTTTATATGTTCAATCCCTGTCCTGTCTGTCAGGAGTATATATGTTCATTCACTGTCCCTGTCTGTCAGGAGTTTATATGTTTAATCCCTGTTCCTACCTGTCAGGAGTTAATATGTTCAATCCCTGTCCCTGTCTGAGAGCAGTTTATATGTTCAATTCCTATCCCTGTCTGTCAGGTGTCTATATGTTAAATCCCTGTCCCTGTCTGTAAGGAGATTATTTGTTCAATCCCAGTCCCTCTCTGTCAGCGTTTCTATGTTCAATTCCTGTCACTGTCTGTAAGAGTTCATATGTTGAATTCCTTTTGCTGTCTGTCAGAATTTATATGTTCAAACCCTGTCTCTGTCTGTAAGGAGTTTATATGTTCAATCCCTGTCCATGTCTGTCAGGTGCTTATATGTTCAATCATTGTCCCTGCCTGTCAGGTGTTTATATGTTCAAACCAGTCCCTGTCTGTCAGAGTTTATCTGTTCAATCCCTGTCCCTGCTGTCAGAGTTTATATGTTTAATCCCTGTCCTGTCTGTCAGGAGTATATATGTTCAATCCCTGTCCTGTCTGTCAGGAGTTTATATGTTCGATCCCTGACTGTCTGTCAGGAGTTTATATGTTCATTCCCTGTCTCCGTCTGTCTGGAGTTTATATGTTGAATCTCTGTCCCTGCATGTCAGGAGATTATATGTTCAATCCCTGTCTCTGTTTGTAAGGAGTTTATATGTTCAATCCCTGTCCATGTCTGTCAGGTGCTTATATGTTCAATCCCTGTCCCCGTCTGTCAGAGTTTATATTTTCAATTCCTGTCCCTGTCTGTCAGGATATTATATTTTCAATCCCTGTTCCTGTCTGTCAGAGTTTATATGTTCAGTCATTGTCTCTGTCTGTCAGGAGTTTATATGTTCAATCCATGTCCCTGTCTGTCAGCAGTTTATATGTTCAAATCCTGTCCCTCTCTGTCAGAGTTTAATGATCAATCCCTGTCCCTGTCTGTCAGAGTTTAAGTGTTCAATCCATTTTAATGTCTGTCAGAGTTTATATGTTCAATGCCAGTCCCTGTCTGTCAGGAGTTTATATGTTCGATCCCTGACTATCTATCAGGAATTTATATGTTCATTCCCTGTCTCCGTCTGTCTGGATCTTATATGTTCAATCCCTGCCCCGTCTGTCAGAGTTTATATGTTCAATCCCTGTCCCTGCATGTCAGGTGTTTATATGTTCAATCCCGTCTCTGTCTGTCAGAGTTTATCTGTTCAATCCCTGTCCGGTCTGTCAAGAGTTTATATGTTCAATCACTGTCCCTGTCTGTCAGAGTTTATATGTTCAATCCCTGTCCCTGTTTCAGAGTTTATAGGTTCAATTCCTGTCCTGTCTGTCAGGTGTATATATGTTCAATCCCTGTCCCTGTCTGTCTGGTGTGTATATGTTCAATCTCTGACTGTCTGTCAGGAGTTTATATTTTCAATCCCTTTGCCTGCATGTCAGGAGATTTTATGTTCAAATCCTGTCTCTGTCTGTAAGGAGTTTATATGTTGAATCCCTCCCCTGCCTGTCAGGTGTTTATATGTTCAATCCCTCTACCTGTCTGTCAGAGTTTATATGTTCAATCCCCATCCCTGTCTGTCAGGATTTAATATGTTCAATCCATGTCCCTGTCTTTCAGGAGTTTATTTGATCACGCCCTGTCTCTGTCTGTCAGGAGTTTATATGTTCAATCCCCGTCCCTGTCTGTCAGGATTTAATATGTTCAATCCCTGTCCCTGTCTGTCAGGGGTTTATATGTTCAATCCGTGTCCCTGTCTTTCAGGGTTTTATATGTTCAATCCCTGTCCCTTTCTGTCAGGTGTTTTTCTGAATATACCCTGTCCTTGTTTGTCAGGTGTTTATATTAACATTCCCAGTCCTTGTCTGTCAGGTGTTTATATGTTCAATCAATGTGCCTGTCTGTCCGGAGTTTATATGTTCAATCTTTGTCCCCGTCTGTCAGGCGATTAAATGTTCAATCTCTGTCCCTGTATGTCAGAGTTTATATGTTCAATCCCTGTCCATGTCTGTCAGGTGCTTATATGTTCAATCCCTGTCCCTGCCTGTCAGGTGTTTATATGTTCAATCCTGTCCCTGTTTGTCAGAGTTAATCTGTTCAAGCCCTGTCCCTGTCTGTCAGAGTTTATATGTTCAATCCCTGTCCTTGCATGTCAGGAGATTATATGTTTAAATACTGTCACTGTCTGTAAGTATTTTATATGTTCAATCACTGTCCCTGCCGGTCAGGTGTTTATATGTTCAAACCCGTCCCTGTCTGTCAGAGATTATGTGTTCAATCCCTGTCCCTGTCTGACAGAGCATATATGTTCAATCCCTGTGCTGTCTGTCAGGAGTATATATGTTCATTCACTGTCCCTGTCTGTCAGGAGTTTATATGTTTAATCCCTGTTCCTACCTGTCAGGAGTTAATATGTTCAATCCCTGTCCCTGTCTGAGAGCAGTTTATATGTTCAATTCCTATCCCTGTCTGTCAGGTGTCTATATGTTAAATCCCTGTCCCTGTCTGTAAGGAGATTATTTGTTCAATCCCAGTCCCTCTCTGTCAGCGTTTCTATGTTCAATTCCTGTCACTGTCTGTAAGAGTTCATATGTTGAATTCCTTTTGCTGTCTGTCAGAATTTATATGTTCAATGCCTGTGTCTGTCTGTCAGGAGTTTATATGTTCAATGCCTGTCCTTGTCTGTCAGGTGTTTATATGTTCAAACCCGTCCCTGTCTGTCAGAGATTATGTGTTCAATCCCTGTCCCTGTCTGACAGAGCATGTATGTTCAATCCCTGTGCTGTCTGTCAGGAGTATATATGTTGAATCCCTCCCCTGCCTGTCAGGTGTTTATATGTTCAATCCCTCTACCTGTCTGTCAGAGTTTATATGTTCAATCCCTGTCCCTGTCTGTCAGGATTTAATATGTTCATTCCATGTCCCTGTCTGTCAGGAATTTATTTGATCACGCCCTGTCTCTGTCTGTCAGAAGTTTATATGTTCAATCCCTGTCCCTGTCTGTCAGGATTTAATATGTTCAACCTCTGTCACTGTCTGTCAGGGGTTTATATGTTCAATCCGTGTCCCTGTCTTTCAGGGTTTTATATGTTCAATCACTGTCCCTTTCTGTCAGGTGTTTTTCAGAATATACCCTGTCCTTGTTTGTCAGGTGTTTATATGAACATTCCCTGTCCTTGTCTGTCAGGTGTTTATATGTTCCATCAATGTTCCTGTCTGTCCGGAGTTTATATGTTCAATCTTTGTCCCGTCTGTCAGGCGATTAAATGTTCAGTCTCTGTCCCTGTATGTCAGAGTTTATATGTTCAATCCCTGTCCCTGTGTGTCAGGAATTTATATGTTCAATCCCTGTCCTGTCTGTCAGGAGTATATATGTTCATTCACTGTCCCTGTCTGTCAGGAGTTTATATGTTTAATCCCTGTTCCTACCTGTCAGGAGTTAATATGTTCAATCCCTGTCCCTGTCTGAGAGCAGTTTATATGTTCAATTCCTATCCCTGTCTGTCAGGTGTCTATATGTTAAATCCCTGTCCCTGTCTGTGAGGAGATTATTTGTTCAATCCCAGTCCCTCTCTGTCAGCGTTTCTATGTTCAATTCCTGTCACTGTCTGTAAGAGTTCATATGTTGAATTCCTTTTGCTGTCTGTCAGAATTTATATGTTCAATGCCTGTGTCTGTCTGTCAGGAGTTTATATGTTCAATGCCTGTCCTTGTCTGTCAGGAGTTTATATGTTCAATCCCTCCCCTGCCTGTCAGGTGTATATATGTTCAATCCCTGTACCTGTCTGTCAGTGTTTATATGTTGAATCCCCGTCCCTCTCTGTCAGGATTTAATATGTTCAATCCATGTCCCTGTCTGTCAGGAGTTTATTTGATCACGCCCTGTGTCTGTCTGTCCGGAGTTTATATGTTCAATCTCTGTCCCTGTATGTCAGAGTTTATATGTTCAATCCCTGTCCCTGTGTGTCAGGAATTTATATGTTCAATCCTTGTACCTGTCTGTCAGGTGTTTATATCTTCAATTCCTGTCCTGTTTGTCAGGAGTTTATATGTTCAATCCCTGTCACTGTCTGTGAGAGTTCATATGTTCAATCCCTTTTCCTGTCTGTCAGAGTTAATGTTCAATCCCTGTCCCTGTCTGTCAGAGTTTATATGTTCAATCCCTGTCCTGTCTGTCAGGAGTATATATGTTCAATCTCTGTCCTGTCTGTCAGGAGTTTATATGTTCAAACCCTGTCTCTGTCTGTAAGTAGTTTATATGTTCAATCCCTGTCCATGTCTGTCAGGTGTTTATATGTTCAATCATTGTCCCTGCCTGTCAGGTGTTTATATGTTCAAACCGGTCCCTGTCTGTCAGAGTTTATATGTTCAATCCTAGTCCCTGTCTGTCAGGAGTTTATATGTTTAATCCCTGTCCCTGTCTGTAAGGAGATTATATGTTCAATCCCCGTCCCTCTCTGTCAGTGTTTATATGTTCAATTCCTGTCACTGTCTGCGAGAGTTCATATGTTGAATTCCTTTTGCTGTCTGTCAGAATTTATATGTTCAATCCCTGTCCTGTCTGTCAGGAGTATATATGTTCAATCCCTGTCCTGTCTGTCAGGAATTTATATGTTCGATCCCTGACTGTCTGTCAGGGGTTTATTTGATCACCCCCTGTCTCTGTCTGTCAGGAGTTTATATGTTCAATCCCCGTCCCTGTCTGTCAGGATTTAATATGTTCAATCCCTGTCCCTGTCTGTCAGGGGTTTATATGTTCAATCCGTGTCCCTGTCTTTCAGGGTTTTATATGTTCAATCCCTGTCCCTTTCTGTCAGGTGTTTTTCTGAATATACCCTGTCCTTGTTTGTCAGGTGTTTATATTAACATTCCCAGTCCTTGTCTGTCAGGTGTTTATATGTTCAATCAATGTGCCTGTCTGTCCGGAGTTTATATGTTCAATCTTTGTCCCCGTCTGTCAGGCGATTAAATGTTCAATCTCTGTCCCTGTATGTCAGAGTTAATCTGTTCAATTCCTGTCCCTGTCTGTCAGAGTTTATATGTTCAATCCCTGTCCTTGCATGTCAGGAGATTATATGTTTAAATACTGTCTCTGTCTGTAAGTATTTTATATGTTCAATCACTGTCCCTGCCGGTCAGGTGTTTATATGTTCAAACCCGTCCCTGTCTGTCAGAGATTATGTGTTCAATCCCTGTCCCTGTCTGACAGAGCATGTATGTTCAATCCCTGTGCTGTCTGTCAGGAGTATATATGTTGAATCCCTCCCCTGCCTGTCAGGTGTTTATATGTTCAATCCCTCTACCTGTCTGTCAGAGTTTATATGTTCAATCCCTGTCCCTGTCTGTCAGGATTTAATATGTTCATTCCATGTCCCTGTCTGTCAGGAATTTATTTGATCACGCCCTGTCTCTGTCTGTCAGAAGTTTATATGTTCAATCCCTGTCCCTGTCTGTCAGGATTTAATATGTTCAACCTCTGTCACTGTCTGTCAGGGGTTTATATGTTCAATCCGTGTCCCTGTCTTTCAGGGTTTTATATGTTCAATCACTGTCCCTTTCTGTCAGGTGTTTTTCAGAATATACCCTGTCCTTGTTTGTCAGGTGTTTATATGAACATTCCCTGTCCTTGTCTGTCAGGTGTTTATATGTTCCATCAATGTTCCTGTCTGTCCGGAGTTTATATGTTCAATCTTTGTCCCGTCTGTCAGGCGATTAAATGTTCAGTCTCTGTCCCTGTATGTCAGAGTTTATATGTTCAATCCCTGTCCCTGTGTGTCAGGAATTTATATGTTCAATCCCTGTCCTGTCTGTCAGGAGTATATATGTTCATTCACTGTCCCTGTCTGTCAGGAGTTTATATGTTTAATCCCTGTTCCTACCTGTCAGGAGTTAATATGTTCAATCCCTGTCCCTGTCTGAGAGCAGTTTATATGTTCAATTCCTATCCCTGTCTGTCAGGTGTCTATATGTTAAATCCCTGTCCCTGTCTGTGAGGAGATTATTTGTTCAATCCCAGTCCCTCTCTGTCAGCGTTTCTATGTTCATTTCCTGTCACTGTCTGTAAGAGTTCATATGTTGAATTCCTTTTGCTGTCTGTCAGAATTTATATGTTCAATGCCTGTGTCTGTCTGTCAGGAGTTTATATGTTCAATGCCTGTCCTTGTCTGTCAGGAGTTTATATGTTCAATCCCTCCCCTGCCTGTCAGGTGTATATATGTTCAATCCCTGTACCTGTCTGTCAGTGTTTATATGTTGAATCCCCGTCCCTCTCTGTCAGGATTTAATATGTTCAATCCATGTCCCTGTCTGTCAGGAGTTTATTTGATCACGCCCTGTGTCTGTCTGTCCGGAGTTTATATGTTCAATCTTTGTCCCTGTCTGTCAGGCGTTTAAATGTTCAATCTCTGTCCCTGTATGTCAGAGTTTATATGTTCAATCCCTGTCCCTGTGTGTCAGGAATTTATATGTTCAATCCTTGTACCTGTCTGTCAGGTGTTTATATCTTCAATTCCTGTCCTGTTTGTCAGGAGTTTATATGTTCAATCCCTGTCACTGTCTGTGAGAGTTCATATGTTCAATCCCTTTTCCTGTCTGTCAGAGTTAATGTTCAATCCCTGTCCCTGTCTGTCAGAGTTTATATGTTCAATCCCTGTCCTGTCTGTCAGGAGTATATATGTTCAATCCCTGTCCTGTCTGTCAGGAGTTTATATGTTCGATCCCTGACTGTCTGTCAGGAGTTTATATGTTCTTTCCCTGTCTCCGTCTGTCAGGTGTTTATATGTTCAATCCCTCTACCTGTCTGTCAGAGTTTATATGTTCAATCCCTGTCCCTGTCTGTCAGGATTTAATATGTTCATTCCATGTCCCTGTCTGTCAGGAATTTATTTGATCACGCCCTGTCTCTGTCTGTCAGAAGTTTATATGTTCAATCCCTGTCCCTGTCTGTCAGGATTTAATATGTTCAACCTCTGTCCCTGTCTGTCAGGGGTTTATATGTTCAATCCGTGTCCCTGTCTTTCAGGGTTTTATATGTTCAATCACTGTCCCTTTCTGTCAGGTGTTTTTCAGAATATACCCTGTCCTTGTTTGTCAGGTGTTTATATGAACATTCCCTGTCCTTGTCTGTCAGGTGTTTATATGTTCCATCAATGTTCCTGTCTGTCCGGAGTTTATATGTTCAATCTTTGTTCCGTCTGTCAGGCGATTAAATGTTCAATCTCTGTCCCTGTATGTCAGAGTTTATATGTTCAATCCCTGTCCTGTCTGTCAGGAGTATATATGTTCATTCACTGTCCCTGTCTGTCAGGAGTTTATATGTTTAATCCCTGTTCCTACCTGTCAGGAGTTAATATGTTCAATCCCTGTCCCTGTCTGAGAGCAGTTTATATGTTCAATTCCTATCCCTGTCTGTCAGGTGTCTATATGTTAAATCCCTGTCCCTGTCTGTAAGGAGATTATTTGTTCAATCCCAGTCCCTCTCTGTCAGCGTTTCTATGTTCAATTCCTGTCACTGTCTGTAAGAGTTCATATGTTGAATTCCTTTTGCTGTCTGTCAGAATTTATATGTTCAAACCCTGTCTCTGTCTGTAAGGAGTTTATATGTTCAATCCCTGTCCATGTCTGTCAGGTGCTTATATGTTCAATCATTGTCCCTGCCTGTCAGGTGTTTATATGTTCAAACCAGTCCCTGTCTGTCAGAGTTTATCTGTTCAATCCCTGTCCCTGCTGTCAGAGTTTATATGTTTAATCCCTGTCCTGTCTGTCAGGAGTATATATGTTCAATCCCTGTCCTGTCTGTCAGGAGTTTATATGTTCGATCCCTGACTGTCTGTCAGGAGTTTATATGTTCATTCCCTGTCTCCGTCTGTCTGGAGTTTATATGTTGAATCTCTGTCCCTGCATGTCAGGAGATTATATGTTCAATCCCTGTCTCTGTTTGTAAGGAGTTTATATGTTCAATCCCTGTCCATGTCTGTCAGGTGCTTATATGTTCAATCCCTGTCCCCGTCTGTCAGAGTTTATATTTTCAATTCCTGTCCCTGTCTGTCAGGATATTATATTTTCAATCCCTGTTCCTGTCTGTCAGAGTTTATATGTTCAGTCATTGTCTCTGTCTGTCAGGAGTTTATATGTTCAATCCATGTCCCTGTCTGTCAGCAGTTTATATGTTCAAATCCTGTCCCTCTCTGTCAGAGTTTAATGATCAATCCCTGTCCCTGTCTGTCAGAGTTTAAGTGTTCAATCCATTTTAATGTCTGTCAGAGTTTATATGTTCAATGCCAGTCCCTGTCTGTCAGGAGTTTATATGTTCGATCCCTGACTATCTATCAGGAATTTATATGTTCATTCCCTGTCTCCGTCTGTCTGGATCTTATATGTTCAATCCCTGCCCCGTCTGTCAGAGTTTATATGTTCAATCCCTGTCCCTGCATGTCAGGTGTTTATATGTTCAATCCCGTCTCTGTCTGTCAGAGTTTATCTGTTCAATCCCTGTCCGGTCTGTCAAGAGTTTATATGTTCAATCACTGTCCCTGTCTGTCAGAGTTTATATGTTCAATCCCTGTCCCTGTTTCAGAGTTTATAGGTTCAATTCCTGTCCTGTCTGTCAGGTGTATATATGTTCAATCCCTGTCCCTGTCTGTCTGGTGTGTATATGTTCAATCTCTGACTGTCTGTCAGGAGTTTATATTTTCAATCCCTTTGCCTGCATGTCAGGAGATTTTATGTTCAAATCCTGTCTCTGTCTGTAAGGAGTTTATATGTTGAATCCCTCCCCTGCCTGTCAGGTGTTTATATGTTCAATCCCTCTACCTGTCTGTCAGAGTTTATATGTTCAATCCCCATCCCTGTCTGTCAGGATTTAATATGTTCAATCCATGTCCCTGTCTTTCAGGAGTTTATTTGATCACGCCCTGTCTCTGTCTGTCAGGAGTTTATATGTTCAATCCCCGTCCCTGTCTGTCAGGATTTAATATGTTCAATCCCTGTCCCTGTCTGTCAGGGGTTTATATGTTCAATCCGTGTCCCTGTCTTTCAGGGTTTTATATGTTCAATCCCTGTCCCTTTCTGTCAGGTGTTTTTCTGAATATACCCTGTCCTTGTTTGTCAGGTGTTTATATTAACATTCCCAGTCCTTGTCTGTCAGGTGTTTATATGTTCAATCAATGTGCCTGTCTGTCCGGAGTTTATATGTTCAATCTTTGTCCCCGTCTGTCAGGCGATTAAATGTTCAATCTCTGTCCCTGTATGTCAGAGTTTATATGTTCAATCCCTGTCCATGTCTGTCAGGTGCTTATATGTTCAATCCCTGTCCCTGCCTGTCAGGTGTTTATATGTTCAATCCTGTCCCTGTTTGTCAGAGTTAATCTGTTCAAGCCCTGTCCCTGTCTGTCAGAGTTTATATGTTCAATCCCTGTCCTTGCATGTCAGGAGATTATATGTTTAAATACTGTCACTGTCTGTAAGTATTTTATATGTTCAATCACTGTCCCTGCCGGTCAGGTGTTTATATGTTCAAACCCGTCCCTGTCTGTCAGAGATTATGTGTTCAATCCCTGTCCCTGTCTGACAGAGCATATATGTTCAATCCCTGTGCTGTCTGTCAGGAGTATATATGTTCATTCACTGTCCCTGTCTGTCAGGAGTTTATATGTTTAATCCCTGTTCCTACCTGTCAGGAGTTAATATGTTCAATCCCTGTCCCTGTCTGAGAGCAGTTTATATGTTCAATTCCTATCCCTGTCTGTCAGGTGTCTATATGTTAAATCCCTGTCCCTGTCTGTAAGGAGATTATTTGTTCAATCCCAGTCCCTCTCTGTCAGCGTTTCTATGTTCAATTCCTGTCACTGTCTGTAAGAGTTCATATGTTGAATTCCTTTTGCTGTCTGTCAGAATTTATATGTTCAATGCCTGTGTCTGTCTGTCAGGAGTTTATATGTTCAATGCCTGTCCTTGTCTGTCAGGTGTTTATATGTTCAAACCCGTCCCTGTCTGTCAGAGATTATGTGTTCAATCCCTGTCCCTGTCTGACAGAGCATATATGTTCAATCCCTGTGCTGTCTGTCAGGAGTATATATGTTGAATCCCTCCCCTGCCTGTCAGGTGTTTATATGTTCAATCCCTCTACCTGTCTGTCAGAGTTTATATGTTCAATCCCTGTCCCTGTCTGTCAGGATTTAATATGTTCATTCCATGTCCCTGTCTGTCAGGAATTTATTTGATCACGCCCTGTCTCTGTCTGTCAGAAGTTTATATGTTCAATCCCTGTCCCTGTCTGTCAGGATTTAATATGTTCAACCTCTGTCCCTGTCTGTCAGGGGTTTATATGTTCAATCCGTGTCCCTGTCTTTCAGGGTTTTATATGTTCAATCACTGTCCCTTTCTGTCAGGTGTTTTTCAGAATATACCCTGTCCTTGTTTGTCAGGTGTTTATATGAACATTCCCTGTCCTTGTCTGTCAGGTGTTTATATGTTCCATCAATGTTCCTGTCTGTCCGGAGTTTATATGTTCAATCTTTGTCCCGTCTGTCAGGCGATTAAATGTTCAATCTCTGTCCCTGTATGTCAGAGTTTATATGTTCAATCCCTGTCCCTGTGTGTCAGGAATTTATATGTTCAATCCCTGTCCTGTCTGTCAGGAGTATATATGTTCATTCACTGTCCCTGTCTGTCAGGAGTTTATATGTTTAATCCCTGTTCCTACCTGTCAGGAGTTAATATGTTCAATCCCTGTCCCTGTCTGAGAGCAGTTTATATGTTCAATTCCTATCCCTGTCTGTGAGGTGTCTATATGTTAAATCCCTGTCCCTGTCTGTAAGGAGATTATTTGTTCAATCCCAGTCCCTCTCTGTCAGCGTTTCTATGTTCAATTCCTGTCACTGTTTGTAAGAGTTCATATGTTGAATTCCTTTTGCTGTCTGTCAGAATTTATATGTTCAATGCCTGTGTCTGTCTGTTAGGAGTTTATATGTTCAATGCCTGTCCTTGTCTGTCAGGAGTTTATATGTTCAATCCCTGTCCCTGCCTGTCAGGGGTTTAAATGCTAAATCCCAGTCCCTGTCTGTCAGGAGTTTATATGTTCAATCCCTGGCCTTGCATGTCAGGAGATTATATGTTTAAATACTGTCTCTGTCTGTAAGTAGTTTATATGTTCAATCACTGTCCCTGCCGGTCAGGTGTTTATATGTTCAAACCCGTCCCTGTCTGTCAGAGATTATCTGTTCAATCCCTGTCCCTGTCTGACAGAGCATATATGTTCAATCCCTGTGCTGTCTGTAAGGAGTATATATGTTGAATCCCTCCCCTGCCTGTCAGGTGTTTATATGTTCAATCCCTCTACCTGTCTGTCAGAGTTTATATGTTCAATCCCCGTCCCTGTCTGTCAGGATTTAATATGTTCAATCCATGTCCCTGTCTTTCAGGAGTTTATTTGATCACGCCCTGTCTCTGTCTGTCAGGAGTTTGTATGTTCAATCCCCGTCCCTGTCTGTCAGGATTTAATATGTTCAATCCCTGTCCCTGTCTGTCAGGGGTTTATATGTTCAATCCGTGTCCCTGTCTTTCAGAGTTTATATGTTCAATCCCTGACTGTCTGTCAGGAGTTTATATGTTCAATCCCTGTACCTGCTTGTCAGGAGATTATTTGTTCAAACCCTGTCTATGTCTGTAAGGAGTTTATATGTTCAATCCCTATCTCTGTCTGTCAGGAGTTTATATGTTCAATCCCTATCTCTGTCTGTCAGGAGTTTATATGTTCAATCACTGTCCCTGCCTGTCAGGTGTTTATATGTTCAATCCCGTCCCTGTCTGTCAGAGTTTATCTGTTCAATCCCAGTCCCTGTCTGTCAGAGTTTATATGTTCAATCCCTGTCCAGTCTGTCAGTAGTATATATGCTCAATCCCTGTCCTGCCTGTCAGGTGTTTATATGTTCAATCCCTGTCCCTGTCTTTCAGAGTTTATATGTTCAATCCCTGTCCTGTCTGTCAGGAGTATATATGTTCAATCCCTGTCCTGTCTGTCAAGAGTTTATAAATTCAATCCCTGACTGTCTGTCAGGATTTTATATGTTCAATCCCTGTCTCTGTTTGTCAGGAGTTTATATGTTGAATCCCTGTCCCTGCATGTCAGGAAATTCTATGTTCAATCCCTGTCTCTCTCTCTCAGGTGTTTATATGTTCAATCCCTGTTCCTGTCTGTCCGGAGTTTTTATATTCAATCCCTGTCCCCGTCTGTCAGGCGATTAAATGTTCAATCTCTGTCCCTGTATGTCAGAGTTTACATGTTCAATCACTGTCCCTGTGTGTCAGGAATTTATATGTTCAATCCCTGTTCCTGTCTGTAAGTAGTTTATATGTTTAATTTCTGTCCTGTCTGTCAGGAGTTTATATGTTCAATCCCTGTCACTGTCTGTGAATGTTCATATGTTCAATCCCTTTTCCTGTCGGTCAGAGTTTATATGTTCAATGCCTATGTCTGTCTGTCAGGAGTTTATATTTTCAATTCCTATCCCAGCCTGTCAGGACTTTAAAGTTAAATCCCTGTCCCTGTCTGTCAGAGTTTATATCGTCAATCCCTGTTCCATTTTTCCAGAGTTTATATGTTCAATCCCGGGCCATGTCTGTGAGGAGTTTATATCTTCAATCCCAGTCCCTGTCTTTCAGTAGTTTATATGTTCAATCCCTGTCACTGTCTGTCAGGAGCTTATAAGTTCAATCACTGTCCCTGCCTCTCAGGTGTTTATATGTTCAATCCCTGTCCCTGTCTGTCAGAGTTTATACGTTCAATCCCTGACTGTCTGTCAGGAGTTTATATGTTCAATCCCTGTCCCTGCCTGTCAGAGTTTATATGTTCAATCCCGTACCTGTCTGTCAGAGTTTATATGTTCAATCCCTGATCCTGTCTGTCAGGTGTCTATATGTTAAATCCCTGTCCCTGTCTATAAGGAGATTATATGTTCAATCCCCATCCCTGTCTTTCAGAGTTTATATGTTCAATCCCTGACTGTCTGTCAGGAGTTTATATGTTCAATCCCTGTCCATGCATGTCAGGAGATTATTTGTTCAAACCCTGTCTCTGTCTGTATGGAGTTTATATGTTCAATCCCTATCCCTGTCTGTCAGGAGTTTATATGTTCAATCACTGTCCCTGCCTGTCAGGTGTTTATATGTTCAATCCCGTCCCTGTCGTCAGAGTTTATAAATTCAATCCCTGACTGTCTGTCAGGAGATTATATATTCTATCCCTGTCTCTGTCTGTCAGGAGTTTATATGTTGAATCACTGTCCCTGCATGTCAGGAGATTCTATGTACAATCCATGTCTCTGTCTGTCAGGAGTTTATATGTTCAATCCCTGGCCTTGCATGTCAGGAGATTATATGTTTAAATACTGTCTCTGTCTGTAAGTAGTTTATATGTTCAATCACTGTCCCTGCCGGTCAGGTGTTTATATGTTCAAACCCGTCCCTGTCTGTCAGAGATTATCTGTTCAATCCCTGTCCCTGTCTGACAGAGCATATATGTTCAATCCCTGTGCTGTCTGTAAGGAGTATATATGTTGAATCCCTCCCCTGCCTGTCAGGTGTTTATATGTTCAATCCCTCTACCTGTCTGTCAGAGTTTATATATTCAATCCCCGTCCCTGTCTGTCAGGATTTAATATGTTCAATCCATGTCCCTGTCTTTCAGGAGTTTATTTGATCACGCCCTGTCTCTGTCTGTCAGGAGTTTGTATGTTCAATCCCCGTCCCTGTCTGTCAGGATTTAATATGTTCAATCCCTGTCCCTGTCTGTCAGGGGTTTATATGTTCAATCCGTGTCCCTGTCTTTCAGAGTTTATATGTTCAATCCCTGACTGTCTGTCAGGAGTTTATATGTTCAATCCCTGTACCTGCTTGTCAGGAGATTATTTGTTCAAACCCTGTCTATGTCTGTAAGGAGTTTATATGTTCAATCCCTATCTCTGTCTGTCAGGAGTTTATATGTTCAATCCCTATCTCTGTCTGTCAGGAGTTTATATGTTCAATCACTGTCCCTGCCTGTCAGGTGTTTATATGTTCAATCCCGTCCCTGTCTGTCAGAGTTTATCTGTTCAATCCCAGTCCCTGTCTTTCAGAGTTTATATGTTCAATCCCTGTCCAGTCTGTCAGTAGTATATATGCTCAATCCCTGTCCTGCCTGTCAGGTGTTTATATGTTCAATCCCTGTCCCTGTCTTTCAGAGTTTATATGTTCAATCCCTGTCCTGTCTGTCAGGAGTATATATGTTCAATCCCTGTCCTGTCTGTCAAGAGTTTATAAATTCAATCCCTGACTGTCTGTCAGGATTTTATATGTTCAATCCCTGTCTCTGTTTGTCAGGAGTTTATATGTTGAATCCCTGTCCCTGCATGTCAGGAAATTCTATGTTCAATCCCTGTCTCTCTCTCTCAGGTGTTTATATGTTCAATCCCTGTTCCTGTCTGTCCGGAGTTTTTATATTCAATCCCTGTCCCCGTCTGTCAGGCGATTAAATGTTCAATCTCTGTCCCTGTATGTCAGAGTTTACATGTTCAATCACTGTCCCTGTGTGTCAGGAATTTATATGTTCAATCCCTGTTCCTGTCTGTAAGTAGTTTATATGTTTAATTTCTGTCCTGTCTGTCAGGAGTTTATATGTTCAATCCCTGTCACTGTCTGTGAATGTTCATATGTTCAATCCCTTTTCCTGTCGGTCAGAGTTTATATGTTCAATGCCTATGTCTGTCTGTCAGGAGTTTATATTTTCAATTCCTATCCCAGCCTGTCAGGACTTTAAAGTTAAATCCCTGTCCCTGTCTGTCAGAGTTTATATCGTCAATCCCTGTTCCATTTTTCCAGAGTTTATATGTTCAATCCCGGGCCATGTCTGTGAGGAGTTTATATCTTCAATCCCAGTCCCTGTCTTTCAGTAGTTTATATGTTCAATCCCTGTCACTGTCTGTCAGGAGCTTATAAGTTCAATCACTGTCCCTGCCTCTCAGGTGTTTATATGTTCAATCCCTGTCCCTGTCTGTCAGAGTTTATACGTTCAATCCCTGACTGTCTGTCAGGAGTTTATATGTTCAATCCCTGTCCCTGCCTGTCAGAGTTTATATGTTCAATCCCGTACCTGTCTGTCAGAGTTTATATGTTCAATCCCTGATCCTGTCTGTCAGGTGTCTATATGTTAAATCCCTGTCCCTGTCTATAAGGAGATTATATGTTCAATCCCCATCCCTGTCTTTCAGAGTTTATATGTTCAATCCCTGACTGTCTGTCAGGAGTTTATATGTTCAATCCCTGTCCATGCATGTCAGGAGATTATTTGTTCAAACCCTGTCTCTGTCTGTATGGAGTTTATATGTTCAATCCCTATCCCTGTCTGTCAGGAGTTTATATGTTCAATCACTGTCCCTGCCTGTCAGGTGTTTATATGTTCAATCCCGTCCCTGTCGTCAGAGTTTATAAATTCAATCCCTGACTGTCTGTCAGGAGATTATATATTCAATCCCTGTCTCTGTCTGTCAGGAGTTTATATGTTGAATCACTGTCCCTGCATGTCAGGAGATTCTATGTACAATCCATGTCTCTGTCTGTCAGGAGTATATATGTTCAATCCCTGTCCTGTCTGTCAGGAGTGTATAAATTCAATCCCTGACTGTCTGTCAGGAGTTTATATGTTCAATCCCAGTCTCTGTCTGTCAGGAGTTTATATGTTGAATCCCTGTCCCTGCATGTCAGGAGATTCTATGTTCAATCCCTGTCTCTGTCTGTCAGGCGATTAAATGTTCAATCTCTGTCCCTGTATGTCAGAGTTTACATGTTCAATCACTGTCCGTGTGTGTCAGGAATTTATATGTTCAATCCCTGTCCCTGTCTGTAAGTAGTTTATATGTTTAATTTCTGTCCTGTCTGTCAGGAGTTTATATGTTCAATCCCTGTCACTGTCTGTGAATGTTCATATGTGCAATCCCTTTTCCTGTCGGTCAGAGTTTATATGTTCAATGCCAATGTCTGTCTGTCAGGAGTTTATATGTTCAATGCCTGACCCTGTTTTTCAGGAGTTTATAATGTTCAGTCTCTGTCTCTGTCTGTCAAGAGTTTATATTTTCAATTCCTGTCCCAGCCTATCAGAACTTTAAAGTTAAATCACTGTCCCTGTCTGTCAGAGTTTATATCGTCAATCCCCGCCCCATTTTTCCAGAGTTTATACGTTCAATCCCGGGCCATGTCTGTCAGGAATTTATATCTTCAATCCCAGTCCCTGTCTTGCAGTAGTTTATATGTTAAATCCCTGTCCCTGTCTGTAAGGAGATTATATGCTCAATCACCGTCTCTCTCTTTCAGAGTTTATATGTTCAATTCCTGTCACTGTCTGTGAGAGTTCATATGTTCAATCCCTTTTTTCTGTTTGTCAGAGTTTATATGTTCAATGCCTGTGTCTGTCTGTCAGGAGTTTATATGTCCAATGCCTGTCCCTGTCTGACAGAAGTTTATATGTTGAACTCCTGTCCTGTCTGTCAGGCGTTTATATGTTCAATACCTGTGACTCTCTGTCAGGAGCATGTATGTTCAATCCCTGTCTCTGTCTGTCAGGAGTTTATATGTTCAATCCCTGTCCCTGTCTGTCATGAATTTGTATGTTCAATCCATGTCCCTGTCTGTCAGCAGTTTATATGTTCCATTCCTAGCCCTGTCTGTCAGATGTCTATATGTTAAATCCCTGTCCCTGTCTGTAAGGAGATTATATGTTCAATCACTATCCCTGTGTGTCAGAGTTTATATGTTCAATCCCTGTCACTGTCTGTGAGAGTTCATATGTTCAATCTCTTTTCCTGTCTATCAGAGTTTATATGTTCAATGCCTGTGTCTGTCTGACAGGAGTTTATATGTTCAATCCCTGTCTCTGTCTGTCAGGAGTTTAAGTGTTAATTCCCTGTCCCTTTCTGTCAGAGTTTCTAGGTTCAATCCCTGTCCCTGTCTGTCAGGAGTTTATATATTCAATCCCGTCCTTGTCTGTTAGAGTTCATATGTTCAATCCCAGTCCCTTTTTGTCAGGAGTTTATATGTTCAATCACTGTCCCTGCCTGTCAGGTGTTTATATGTTCAATCCCTGTGCTGTCTGTCAGGAGTATATATGTTGAATCCCTCCCCTGCCTGTCAGGTGTTTATATTTTCAATCACTGTCCCTGCCTGTCAGGTGTTTATATGTTCAATCCCGTTCCTGTCTGTCAGAGTTTATCCGTTGAATCCCTGTCACTGTCTGTCAGAGTTTATATGTTCAAACCCTGTCTCTGTCTGTCAGGAGTTTATATGTTCAATCACTTTCCCTGCCTGTCAGGTGTTTATATGTTCAATCCCGTTCCTGTCTGTCAGAGTTTTTTCGTTCAATCCGTGTCCCTGTCTTTCAGGGTTTTATATGTTCAATCCCTGTCCCTGTCTGTCAGGTGATTATATGTTCAATCGTGGTCCCTTTTTGTCAGGAGTTTATATGTTCAATCACTGTCCCTGCCTGTCAGGAGATTATATGTTCAATCCCTGTCCCTGTTTGTCAGAGTATATATATTCAATCCCTGTCCGACAGTCAGGCGTATATATGTTCAATCCCTGTCCCTGTCTGTCAGGAATTTATATGTTCAATCCCTGTCCCTGTCTGTCAGGAGTTTATATGTTCAATCACTGTCCCTGCCTGTGAGGTGTTTGTATGTTCAATCCCGGTCCCTGTCTGTCAGAGTTTATATGTTCAATCCCTGACAGTCTGTCAGGAGTTTTAATGTTCAATCCCTGTCTCTGTCTGTCAGGAGTTTATATGTTCAATGACTGTCCCTGCCTGTCATGTTTTTATATGTTCAATCCCGTCCCTGTCTGTCAGAGTTGATCTGTTCAATCCCTGTCCCTCTCTGTCAGAGTTTATACGTTCAATCCCTGACTGTCTGTCAGGAGTTTAAATGTTCAATCCCTGTTCCTGCATGTCAGGAGTTTATATGTTCAAACCCTGTCTCTGTCTGTAAGGAGTTTATATGTTCAATCCCTGTCCATGTCTGTCAGGTGGTTATATGTTCAATCCCTGTCCCAGCCTGTCAGGAGTTTAAATGTTAAATCCCAGTCCCTGTCTGTCAGAGTTTATCTGTTCAATCCCTGACCCTGTCTGTAAGGAGTTTATATGCTCAATCCCTGTCTTTGTCTGTCAGGGGTTTATATGTTCAATCCCTGTCCCCATCTGTCAGGAGTTTAAGTGTTAATTCCTTGTCCCTTTCTGTCAGAGTTTCTAGGTTCAATCCCTGTCCCTGTCTGTCAGGAATTTATATATTCAATCCCCGTCCTTGTCTGTTAGAGTTTATATGTTCAATCCCTGTCCCTGTCTGTCAGGTGATTATATGTTCAATCGTGGTCCCTTTTTGTCAGGAGTTTATATGTTCAATCACTGTCCCTGCCTGTCAGGAGATTATATGTTCAATCCCTGTCCCTGTTTGTCAGAGTATATATATTCAATCCCTGTCCGACAGTCAGGCGTATATATGTTCAATCCCTGTCCCTGTCTGTCAGGAATTTATATGTTCAATCCCTGTCCCTGTCTGTCAGGAGTTTATATGTTCAATCACTGTCCCTGCCTGTGAGGTGTTTGTATGTTCAATCCCGGTCCCTGTCTGTCAGAGTTTATATGTTCAATCCCTGTCAGTCTGTCAGGAGTTTATATGTTCAATCCCTGTCTCTGTCCGTCAGGAGTTTATATGTTCAATGACTGTCCCTGCCTGTCATGTTTTTATATGTTCAATCCCGTCCCTGTCTGTCAGAGTTGATCTGTTCAATCCCTGTCCCTCTCTGTCAGAGTTTATACGTTCAATCCCTGACTGTCTGTCAGGAGTTTAAATGTTCAATCCCTGTTCCTGCATGTCAGGAGTTTATATGTTCAAACCCTGTCTCTGTCTGTAAGGAGTTTATATGTTCAATCCCTGTCCATGTCTGTCAGGTGGTTATATGTTCAATCCATGTTCCAGTCTGTCAGGAGTTTATATGTTCAATCCCTGTCTCTGTCTGTCAGGAGTTTATATGTTCAGTGACTGTCCCTGCCTGTCATGTTTTTATATGTTCAATCCCGTCCCTGTCTGTCAGAGTTGATCTGTTCAATCCCTGTCCCTCTCTGTCAGAGTTCATATGTCCAATCCTTGTCCTGCCTGTTAGAGTTTATATGTCCAATCCCTGACCCTGTCTGTCAGGATTTTAAATGTTTATTCCCTGTCCCCGTCTGTCAGGAGTTTATATGTTCAATCCCTGTCCCTGTCTCTCAGGAGTTTAAATGTTCAATCCCTGTCACTGTCTGTCAGGAGTTTATATGTTCAATCCCTGTCCATATCTGTCAGGTGCTTATATGTTCAATCCCTGTCCCAGTGTGTCAGGAGTTTAAATGTTCAATCCCTGTCCTTGCCTGTGAGAGTTTATGTACTCAGTCCTTGTCAATTTCTGTCAGAGTTTATATGTTCAATCCCTGTCCTGCCTGTCAGAGTTTATATGTCCAATCCCTGACCCTGTCTGTCAGGAGTTTATATGTTCTATCCCTGTCACTGTCTGTCAGAGTTTATATGTTCAATCCCGGACTGTCTTTCAGGAGTTTATATGTTAAATCCCTGTCCCTGTCTGTAAGGAGATTATATGTTCAATCCCTGTCACTGTCTGTCAGAGTTTATATGTTCAATCCCGGACTGTCTGTCAGGAGTTTATATGTTGAAACCCTGTCTCTGTCTGTAAGGAGTTTATATGTTCAATCCATGTCCATGTCTGTCAGGTGCTTATATGTATATGTTCAATCCCGGACTGTCTGTCAGGAGTTTATATGTTGAAACTCTGTCTCTGTCTGTAAGGAGTTTATATGTTCAATCCCTGTCCATGTCTGTCAGGTGTTTTTTTGAACATACCCTGTCCTTTTCTGTCAGGTGTTTATATGAACATTCCCTGTCCTTGTCTGTCAGGTGTTTATATGTTCAATTCCTGTCCTGTCTGTCAGGTGTGTATATTTTCAATCCCTGACTGTCTGTCAGGAGTTTATATGTTGAAACCCAGTCTCTGTCTTTTAGAGTTTATATGTTCAATCCCTGTCCCTGTCTGTCAGGTGTTTATATGTTCAATCCTGGTCCCTGTTTGTCAGGAGTTTATATGTTCAATCACTGTCCCTGCCTGTCAGGTGTTTATATGTTCAATCCCTGTACCTGTGTGTCAGAGTTTATACGTTCAATCTCGTTCCTGTCTTTCAGAGTTTATCTCTTCAATCCCTGTCACTGTCCTTCAGAGTTTATTTGTTCAATCCCTGACTGTCTGTCAGGAGTTTATATGTTGAAACCCTGTCTCTGTGTGTAAGGAGTTTATATGTTGAATCCCTGTCCATGTCTGTCAGGTGCTTATATGTTCAATCCCTGTCCCAGTGTGTCAGGAGTTTAAATGTTCAATCCCTGTCCCTGTCTGTGAGAGTTTATATACTCAGTCCTTGTCAATTTCTGTCAGAGTTTATATGTTCTATCCCTGTCCTGCCTGTCAGAGTTTATATGTCCAATCCCTAACCCTGTCTGTCAGGAGTTTAAATGTTTATTCCCTGTCCCCGTCTGTCAGGAGTTTATATGTTCAATCCCTGTCCCATTCAGTCAGGAGTTTAAATTTTCAATCCCTGTCCCTGTCTGTCAGGAGTTTATATGTTCAATCCCTGTCCATATCTGTCAGGTGCTTATATGTTCAATCCCTGTCCCAGTGTGTCAGGAGTTTAAATGTTCAATCTCTGTCCTTGCCTGTGAGAGTTTATATACTCAGTCCTTGTCAATTTCTGTCAGAGTGTATATGTTCAATCCCTGTCCTGCCTGTCAGAGTTTATATGTCCAATCCCTGACCCTGTCTGTCAGGTGTTTACATGTTCAGTCCCTGTGTCTCTCTGTCAGGAGTTTATATGTTCAATCCCTGTCCCAGCCTGTCAGGAGCTTAAATGTTAAATCCCAGTCCCTGTCTGTCAGAGTTTATCTGTTCAATCCCTGACCCTGTCTGTCAGGAGTTTATATGTTCAATCCCTGTCTTTGTCTGTCAGGGGTTTATATGTTCAATCCCTGTCCCCATCTGTCAGGAGTTTAAGTGTTAATTCCTTGTCCCTTTCTGTCAGAGTTTCTAGGTTCAATCTCTGTCCCTGTCTGTCAGGAATTTATATATTCAATCCCCGTCCTTGTCTGTTAGAGTTTATATGTTCAATCCCTGTCCTACCTGTCAGAGTTTATATGTTCAATCCCTGTCTCTCTCTGTCAGGTGTTTATATGTTCAAGCCTGGTCCCTGTTTGTCAGGAGTTTATATGTTCAATCACTGTCGCTGCCTGTCAGGTGTTTATATGTTCAATCCCTGTACCTGTCTGTCAGAATGTATACGTTTAATCCCTATCCGTCTGTCAGGAGTTTATACGTTCAATCCATGTCCCTGTCTGTCAGGAGTTTATATGTTCAATCACTTTCCCTGCCTGTCAGGTGTTTATATGTTCAATCCTGTTCCTGTCTGCCAGAGTTTTTACGTTCAATCCCTGTCCGTCTGTCAGGAGTTTATATGTTCAATCCCTGTCCCTGTCTGTCAGGAGTTTATATGTTCAATCCCTGTCCATGTCTGTCAGTTGCTTATATGTTCAATCCCTGTCCCATTCAGTCAGGAGTTTAAATGTTCAATCCCTGTCCCTGTCTGTGTGAGGTTATATACTCAGTCGTCGTCAATTTCTGTCAGAGTTTATATGTCCAATCCCTGACCCTGTCTGTCAGGAGTTTAAATATTTATTCCCTGTCCCCGTCAGTCAGGAGTATATATGTTTAATCCCTGTCCCCGTCTGTCCGGAGTATGTATGTTCAATCACTGCCCCATGTGTCCGTGTTTATATGTTCAATCCCGGTCCCTGTCTATCAGGAGTTTATATTTTCAATCCCTGTCCTCTCTGTCAGGAGTTTATTTGTTCGCTCCCTGTGTCTGTTTGTAAGGAATTTATATGTTCAATCCCCGTCCCTGTCTGTCAGGGGTTTTTATGTTCAATCACTGTCCCTGTCTGTCAGGTGTTTTTTTGAACATACCCTGTCCTTTTCTGTCAGGTGTCTATATGAACATTCCTTGTCCTTGTCTGTCAGGTGTGTATATGTTCAATCCCTGACTGTCTGTCAGGAGTTTATATGTTGAAACCCAGCCTCTGTCTGTTAGAGTTTATATGTTCAATCCCTGTCCCTGTCTGTCAGGTGTTTATATGTTCAATCCCGGTCCCTGTTTGTCAGGAGTTTATATGTTGAAACCCAGTCTCTGTCTGTTAGATTTTATATGTTCAATCCCTGTCCCTGTCTGTCAGGTGTTTATATGTTCAATCCCGGTCCCTGTTTGTCAGGAGTTTATATGTTCAATCCCTGTCCCTGTCTGTCAGGTGTTTATATGTTCAATCCCTGACCCTGTCTATCAGGAGTTTATATGTTCAATCCCTGTCCCCATCTGTCAGGAGTTTAAGTGTTAATTCCTTGTCCCTTTTTGTCAGAGTTTCTAGGTTCAATCTCTGTCCCTGTCTGTCAGGAATTTATATATTCAATCCCCGTCCTTGTCTGTTAGAGTTTATATGTTCAATCCCTGTCCTACCTGTCAGAGTTTATATGTTCAATCCCTGTCTCTCTCTGTCAGGTGTTTATATGTTCAAGCCTGGTCCCTGTTTGTCAGGAGTTTATATGTTCAATCACTGTCCCTGCCTGTCAGGTGTTTATATGTTCAATCCCTGTACCTGTCTGTCAGAATGTATACGTTTAATCCCTATCCGTCTGTCAGGAGTTTATATGTTCAATCCTGGTCCCTGTTTGTCAGGAGTTTATATGTTCAATCCCTGTCCCTGCCTGTCAGGTGTTTACATGTTCAGTCCCTGTGTCTCTCTGTCAGGAGTTTATATGTTCAATCCCTGTCCCAGCCTGTCAGGAGCTTAAATGTTAAATCCCAGTCCCTGTCTGTCAGAGTTTATCTGTTCAATCCCTGACCCTGTCTGTCAGGAGTTTATATGTTCAATCCCTGTCTTTGTCTGTCAGGGGTTTATATGTTCAATCCCTGTCCCCATCTGTCAGGAGTTTAAGTGTTAATTCCTTGTCCCTTTCTGTCAGAGTTTCTAGGTTCAATCTCTGTCCCTGTCTGTCAGGAATTTATATATTCAATCCCCGTCCTTGTCTGTTAGAGTTTATATGTTCAATCCCTGTCCTACCTGTCAGAGTTTATATGTTCAATCCCTGTCTCTCTCTGTCAGGTGTTTATATGTTCAAGCCTGGTCCCTGTTTGTCAGGAGTTTATATGTTCAATCACTGTCGCTGCCTGTCAGGTGTTTATATGTTCAATCCCTGTACCTGTCTGTCAGAATGTATACGTTTAATCCCTATCCGTCTGTCAGGAGTTTATACGTTCAATCCATGTCCCTGTCTGTTAGATTTTATATGTTCAATCCCTGTCCCTGTCTGTCAGGTGTTTATATGTTCAATCCCGGTCCCTGTTTGTCAGGAGTTTATATGTTCAATCACTGCTCCTGCCTGTCAGGTGTTTATATGTTCAATCCCTGTACCTGTGTGTCAGATTTTATACGTTCAATCTCGTTCCTGTCTTTCAGAGTTTATCTCTTCAATCCCTGTCACTGTCCGTCAGAGTTTATTTGTTCAATCCCTGACTGTCTGTCAGGAGTTTATATGTTGAAACCCTGTCTCTGTCTGTAAGGAGTTTATATGTTCAATCCCTGTCCATGTCTGTCAGGTGCTTATATGTTCAATCCCTGTCCCAGTCTGTCAGGAGTTTAAATGTTCAATCCCTGTCCCTGTTTGTGAGAGTTTATATACTCAGTCCTTGTCAATTTCTGTCAGAGTTTATATGTTCAATCCCTGTCCTACCTGTCAGAGTTTATATGTTCAATCCCTGTCCCTCTCTGTGAGGTATTTATATGTTCAAGCCTGGTCCCTGTTTGTTAGGAGTTTATATGTTCAATCACTGTCGCTGCCTGTCAGGTGTTTATATGTTCAATCCCTGTACGTGTATGTCAGAATGTATACGTTTAATCCCTATCCGTCTGTCAGGAGTTTATATGTTCAATCCATGCCCCTGTCTGTCAGGAGTTTATATGTTCAATCACTTTCCCTGCCTGTCAGGTGTTTATATGTTCAATCCCTGTACCTGTCTGTCAGAATGTATACGTTTAATCCCTATCCGTCTGTCAGGAGTTTATACGTTCAATCCATGTCCCTGTCTGTCAGGAGTTTATATGTTCAATCACTTTCCCTGCCTGTCAGGTGTTTATATGTTCAATCCTGTTCCTGTCTGCCAGAGTTTTTACGTTCAATCCCTGTCCGTCTGTCAGGAGTTTATATGTTCAATCCCTGTCCCTGTCTGTCAGGAGTTTATATGTTCAATCCCTGTCCATGTCTGTCAGTTGCTTATATGTTCAATCCCTGTCCCATTCAGTCAGGAGTTTAAATGTTCAATCCCTGTCCCTGTCTGTGTGAGGTTATATACTCAGTCGTCGTCAATTTCTGTCAGAGTTTATATGTCCAATCCCTGACCCTGTCTGTCAGGAGTTTAAATATTTATTCCCTGTCCCCGTCAGTCAGGAGTATATATGTTTAATCCCTGTCCCCGTCTGTCCGGAGTATGTATGTTCAATCACTGCCCCATGTGTCCGTGTTTATATGTTCAATCCCGGTCCCTGTCTATCAGGAGTTTATATTTTCAATCCCTGTCCTCTCTGTCAGGAGTTTATTTGTTCGCTCCCTGTGTCTGTTTGTAAGGAATTTATATGTTCAATCCCCGTCCCTGTCTGTCAGGGGTTTTTATGTTCAATCACTGTCCCTGTCTGTCAGGTGTTTTTTTGAACATACCCTGTCCTTTTCTGTCAGGTGTCTATATGAACATTCCTTGTCCTTGTCTGTCAGGTGTGTATATGTTCAATCCCTGACTGTCTGTCAGGAGTTTATATGTTGAAACCCAGCCTCTGTCTGTTAGAGTTTATATGTTCAATCCCTGTCCCTGTCTGTCAGGTGTTTATATGTTCAATCCCGGTCCCTGTTTGTCAGGAGTTTATATGTTGAAACCCAGTCTCTGTCTGTTAGATTTTATATGTTCAATCCCTGTCCCTGTCTGTCAGGTGTTTATATGTTCAATCCCGGTCCCTGTTTGTCAGGAGTTTATATGTTCAATCCCTGTCCCTGTTTGTCAGGTGTTTATATGTTCAATCCCTGACCCTGTCTATCAGGAGTTTATATGTTCAATCCCTGTCTTTGTCTGTCAGGGGTTTATATGTTCAATCCCTGTCCCCATCTGTCAGGAGTTTAAGTGTTAATTCCTTGTCCCTTTTTGTCAGAGTTTCTAGGTTCAATCTCTGTCCCTGTCTGTCAGGAATTTATATATTCAATCCCCGTCCTTGTCTGTTAGAGTTTATATGTTCAATCCCTGTCCTACCTGTCAGAGTTTATATGTTCAATCCCTGTCTCTCTCTGTCAGGTGTTTATATGTTCAAGCCTGGTCCCTGTTTGTCAGGAGTTTATATGTTCAATCACTGTCCCTGCCTGTCAGGTGTTTATATGTTCAATCCCTGTACCTGTCTGTCAGAATGTATACGTTTAATCCCTATCCGTCTGTCAGGAGTTTATATGTTCAATCCTGGTCCCTGTTTGTCAGGAGTTTATATGTTCAATCCCTGTCCCTGCCTGTCAGGTGTTTACATGTTCAGTCCCTGTGTCTCTCTGTCAGGAGTTTATATGTTCAATCCCTGTCCCAGCCTGTCAGGAGCTTAAATGTTAAATCCCAGTCCCTGTCTGTCAGAGTTTATCTGTTCAATCCCTGACCCTGTCTGTCAGGAGTTTATATGTTCAATCCCTGTCTTTGTCTGTCAGGGGTTTATATGTTCAATCCCTGTCCCCATCTGTCAGGAGTTTAAGTGTTAATTCCTTGTCCCTTTCTGTCAGAGTTTCTAGGTTCAATCTCTGTCCCTGTCTGTCAGGAATTTATATATTCAATCCCCGTCCTTGTCTGTTAGAGTTTATATGTTCAATCCCTGTCCTACCTGTCAGAGTTTATATGTTCAATCCCTGTCTCTCTCTGTCAGGTGTTTATATGTTCAAGCCTGGTCCCTGTTTGTCAGGAGTTTATATGTTCAATCACTGTCGCTGCCTGTCAGGTGTTTATATGTTCAATCCCTGTACCTGTCTGTCAGAATGTATACGTTTAATCCCTATCCGTCTGTCAGGAGTTTATACGTTCAATCCATGTCCCTGTCTGTCAGGAGTTTATATGTTCAATCACTTTCCCTGCCTGTCAGGTGTTTATATGTTCAATCCTGTTCCTGTCTGCCAGAGTTTTTACGTTCAATCCCTGTCCGTCTGTCAGGAGTTTATATGTTCAATCCCTGTCCCTGTCTGTCAGGAGTTTATATGTTCAATCCCTGTCCATGTCTGTCAGTTGCTTATATGTTCAATCCCTGTCCCATTCAGTCAGGAGTTTAAATGTTCAATCCCTGTCCCTGTCTGTGTGAGGTTATATACTCAGTCGTCGTCAATTTCTGTCAGAGTTTATATGTCCAATCCCTGACCCTGTCTGTCAGGAGTTTAAATATTTATTCCCTGTCCCCGTCAGTCAGGAGTATATATGTTTAATCCCTGTCCCCGTCTGTCCGGAGTATGTATGTTCAATCACTGCCCCATGTGTCCGTGTTTATATGTTCAATCCCGGTCCCTGTCTATCAGGAGTTTATATTTTCAATCCCTGTCCTCTCTGTCAGGAGTTTATTTGTTCGCTCCCTGTGTCTGTTTGTAAGGAATTTATATGTTCAATCCCCGTCCCTGTCTGTCAGGGGTTTTTATGTTCAATCACTGTCCCTGTCTGTCAGGTGTTTTTTTGAACATACCCTGTCCTTTTCTGTCAGGTGTCTATATGAACATTCCTTGTCCTTGTCTGTCAGGTGTGTATATGTTCAATCCCTGACTGTCTGTCAGGAGTTTATATGTTGAAACCCAGCCTCTGTCTGTTAGAGTTTATATGTTCAATCCCTGTCCCTGTCTGTCAGGTGTTTATATGTTCAATCCCGGTCCCTGTTTGTCAGGAGTTTATATGTTGAAACCCAGTCTCTGTCTGTTAGATTTTATATGTTCAATCCCTGTCCCTGTCTGTCAGGTGTTTATATGTTCAATCCCGGTCCCTGTTTGTCAGGAGTTTATATGTTCAATCCCTGTCCCTGTCTGTCAGGTGTTTATATGTTCAATCCCTGACCCTGTCTATCAGGAGTTTATATGTTCAATCCCTGTCTTTGTCTGTCAGGGGTTTATATGTTCAATCCCTGTCCCCATCTGTCAGGAGTTTAAGTGTTAATTCCTTGTCCCTTTTTGTCAGAGTTTCTAGGTTCAATCTCTGTCCCTGTCTGTCAGGAATTTATATATTCAATCCCCGTCCTTGTCTGTTAGAGTTTATATGTTCAATCCCTGTCCTACCTGTCAGAGTTTATATGTTCAATCCCTGTCTCTCTCTGTCAGGTGTTTATATGTTCAAGCCTGGTCCCTGTTTGTCAGGAGTTTATATGTTCAATCACTGTCGCTGCCTGTCAGGTGTTTATATGTTCAATCCCTGTACCTGTCTGTCAGAATGTATACGTTTAATCCCTATCCGTCTGTCAGGAGTTTATACGTTCAATCCATGTCCCTGTCTGTCAGGAGTTTATATGTTCAATCACTTTCCCTGCCTGTCAGGAGTTTATATGTTCAATCCCTGTCCCTGTCTGTCAGGAGTTTATATGTTCAATCCCTGTCCATGTCTGTCAGTTGCTTATATGTTCAATCCCTGTCCCATTCAGTCAGGAGTTTAAATGTTCAATCCCTGTCCCTGTCTGTGTGAGGTTATATACTCAGTCGTCGTCAATTTCTGTCAGAGTTTATATGTCCAATCCCTGACCCTGTCTGTCAGGAGTTTAAATATTTATTCCCTGTCCCCGTCAGTCAGGAGTATATATGTTTAATCCCTGTCCCCGTCTGTCCGGAGTATGTATGTTCAATCACTGCCCCATGTGTCCGTGTTTATATGTTCAATCCCGGTCCCTGTCTATCAGGAGTTTATATTTTCAATCCCTGTCCTCTCTGTCAGGAGTTTATTTGTTCGCTCCCTGTGTCTGTTTGTAAGGAATTTATATGTTCAATCCCCGTCCCTGTCTGTCAGGGGTTTTTATGTTCAATCACTGTCCCTGTCTGTCAGGTGTTTTTTTGAACATACCCTGTCCTTTTCTGTCAGGTGTCTATATGAACATTCCTTGTCCTTGTCTGTCAGGTGTGTATATGTTCAATCCCTGACTGTCTGTCAGGAGTTTATATGTTTAAACCCAGTCTCTGTCTGTTAGATTTTATATGTTCAATCCCTGTCCCTGTCTGTCAGGTGTTTATATGTTCAATCCCGGTCCCTGTTTGTCAGGAGTTTATATGTTCAATCACTGCTCCTGCCTGTCAGGTGTTTATATGTTCAATCCCTGTACCTGTGTGTCAGATTTTATACGTTCAATCTCGTTCCTGTCTTTCAGAGTTTATCTCTTCAATCCCTGTCACTGTCCGTCAGAGTTTATTTGTTCAATCCCTGACTGTCTGTCAGGAGTTTATATGTTGAAACCCTGTCTCTGTCTGTAAGGAGTTTATATGTTCAATCCCTGTCCATGTCTGTCAGGTGCTTATATGTTCAATCCCTGTCCCAGTCTGTCAGGAGTTTAAATGTTCAATCCCTGTCCCTGTTTGTGAGAGTTTATATACTCAGTCCTTGTCAATTTCTGTCAGAGTTTATATGTTCAATCCCTGTCCTACCTGTCAGAGTTTATATGTTCAATCCCTGTCCCTCTCTGTCAGGTGTTTATATGTTCAATCCCGGTCCCTGTTTGTTAGGAGTTTATATGTTCAATCACTGTCGCTGCCTGTCAGGTGTTTATATGTTCAATCCCTGTACCTGTCTGTCAGAATGTATACGTTTAATCCCTATCCGTCTGTCAGGAGTTTATATGTTCAATCCATGCCCCTGTCTGTCAGGAGTTTATATGTTCAATCTCGTTCCTGTCTTTCAGAGTTTATCTCTTGAATCCCTGTCACTGTCCGTCAGAGTTTATTTGTTCAATCCCTGACTGTCTGTCAGGAGTTTATATGTTGAAACCCTGTCTCTGTCTGTGAGGAGTTTATATGTTCAATCCCTGTCCTGCCTGTCAGAGTTTATATGTCCAATCCCTGACCCTGTCTGTCAGGAGTTTCAATGTTTATTCCCTGTCCCCGTCTGTCAGGAGTTGATATGTTCAATCCCTGTCCCATTCAGTCAGGAGTTTAAATGTTCAATCCCTGTCCCATTCAGTCAGGAGTTTAAATGTTCAATCCCTGTCCCTGTCTCTGTGAGTTTATATACTCAGTCGTCGTCAATTTCTGTCAGCGTTTATATGTTCAATCCCTGACCCTGTCTGTCAGGAGTTTAAATATTTATTCCCTGTCCCCGTCAGTCAGGAGTATATATGTTTAATCCCTGTCCCCGTCTGTCCGGAGTATATATGTTC